>NW_010313631.1:0-6023 GCF_000700745.2 Antrostomus carolinensis
GCCTTGCCACCTGTTATGGCTTCATCTCTCAAGTGTAAGGAATTGCAATGTGACAATTTGCTTGCTCCAAATGCATCGGTGGAGGATAGGCAGACTCACGCAAGATATGATGATGTGATAATTGAATTTTAAAAACGGTTTTATGGAGAAGGCAAAAAAAGAAAGCGGCACTTGGACTGTGGCTTTTGTTGGAGGAGAGGGGGGAGATGCCTGGCTGGGCATGCACCCACTCCTGCCCAGTCATTGCTGGGGCATAATGAGCAATGGTGGGGTCAGAGGGGCAGGGGGGGGAGGGGATTCTGTGCCCAGGTCTAGGCCCTGCCCTGGAAAGGAACAATAAAAGAAAAACATATATATAACCCCGGGTGTGGTGAGGAACAGGCCAAGCACAGCTGAAATGCACTCAAGGCTCTTGCTCTCTCGCAGGTACACAGCAAGGCAGATGTGCACAGTCATTTCTGTGGCCTTCCCACCAGTGAAGTGCAGGGGTTTTTCATTGCAGTTTTCCAGGAAAAAATGTAAATCAAACTGAATGAGAAGAAATGGCTTGGGCGTGTTTACTCTGTCGTTAACAACAGAGATAAGCACATTGGCTAACCCCAAACTGGGAAGTGTTGGGGCACTCGATACATAGAGCCTCCAGCAGGCTGTTATTGCAGCTTAAGCGGGTGGCAACACATCTGTGTGGACGTGGCACATTATTCAACCAAATAAGCTCTGAACTTGGGTGTAGCACTGGGAAATGGCTGTTGTTCTGTTCCCAGAATTGAGCTAATCAGCCTGCATGGTGCGATGGGCTCTGGCTGCCCACGCCATGCTCCCTCACAGAGCGCAGGCATGCCCTTTGCTGGCAACCAGAGAAGCAGGCTATGCTGCTGCAAGAGGTGCTGCAAACCACCCACCCAAAGTATTGCCAGTTCTCCCTAGTAACTGGATTTTATCTCCTCTTCAAGTTAGTTGGTGCTGTGGGGATAGAAGCCATTACCTCCGCAAAGTTTTTAGCAACTCTGATAGGTTTGCCTTTCCTACAGCCCCTGCTCATGAAGATGCACAGCCAAGGAGCACTACAAGCTACAAGTGCTACAAGAAGATACATCTGTAGGAGTCAGAGGAAGCCTCTGAATGTGGGGAAAAGAAGAGCATTAGATCGTCTTTTACAGAAATTAATATGTCCCTTAAGTTGAACAGCTAATGAGTGAGCTGGGAGGTAGGCAGTGGAAGATACAGCTAGGAAATACAGCATCAACTGATCAGATCTTGTAGATTTGGGGAGTCAGCATTCCAAAACCATAAGGCAGCACTTCATAGGAATGTCCATGCACTGATCCTATAGAGTCCTCTCCAGGAACACCTAAAGCATGGGCCAAAATCCCACTGTTCACAATAAATCATTGTAACTGTCCACTGCCACATGACAATAAACAGTAGGAGATAAAGAATAGGAAGGCAGACAAAAGTCTGACATGTTAACATTCAGATTTCCTGATTTTGAGGGGTACTTTCCCATAAACTACTGATGCACTGATCCTATAGAGTCCTCTCCAGGAACACCTAAAGCATGGGCCAAAATCCCACTGTTCACAATAAATCATTGTAACTGTCCACTGCCACATGACAATAAACAGTAGGAGATAAAGAATAGGAAGGCAGACAAAAGTCTGACATGTTAACATTCAGATTTCCTGATTTTGAGGGGTACTTTCCCATAAACTACTGAGAAGCACTAGGTGCTTCTCTTCAATGAGAGTTGCACATTGACAACAACATTTCAGGTCCTGGCCAGGCAGTATATATAAAGAAATCCCAAACTACCAAACAGAAAGCCCCACAACTCCAAACAAAACAACAAAAAATCCCTTATGGGAATCCCTGTACCTAGGAGACAAGTTTGGAATTTTCCACTGTTCCAAAACTCTAAACTGATCTATTTTTTTTTTCTTCAGCATCAGTCTTAAAAGCCCAATAAATTTACAGTTGCAAACAGGGTTTGAGTGGCAATTGTTAAGCATTTCCAAACTCTGCAAGCACCACTGTTTCTTTTAGTGCTCTGACTATTTTTCCTTATGAAAACAAGCTCTGGAAAACAAAAAACCTGAAGAGAATTAACTAATGAGAAGCCAACTTAAGGTAAAGTACATATTTTCACTGAAAAGGCACCTGCTGCAGGGTATCTTGTCACAAGGTGGGCATTGATGCATCCTTGCATTCAGAAGTAGATCCTGTCATGGGCCCAGCGAGGATCAGTACTGAGGCAGGGAAAAAGTAGGCCTGATGTAGCTTTTCAAATTGATACTGCTTGTGGAGAGGAACAAACAGCTCGTCTCCAACTGAGGGGCTGACTCTTGTCATTTATTCATGGCCAGCCCCCTGCCTGGATGGAAATAAAAATGTTTCAAAGATGACTGTGTGGGGGAGCTGGAAGACAGCTTGGAGGCACACTGAGGTTAGCACATTAATTTTTTATCTCTGGAGACTGGGTATCCAATTATGCTTAAAGTACACAAACAACTTTGGCTGGTCTCTGCAGTAGAGATTTATCCAGATCAGAAAATCTGCAATGGAACTGGGCACAACAGACTGATGTCACAAAACAATGCACACAGGTGGTTTTGTAGGTCAGATGTGCTAGCTAGCAGAGGACAGGAGGGCACAGGACTGCATTCTCATTAACTGCGTGTATTGTAGGATGGACCAACCTGTACATGGCAGCTAGGCCAGTGACAGGCCACACAACATGCTTTATTTGGGATTGTCATTAGCCAAAGGGCTTGTGGGCATAAGATCTGGTTCAGTTGGTGTTTACTGCACAGCTGCCTGTAACCAATGTTTCACACAGCAAAATGCCAGTGAAAACTCTTCTGCTTTAAAGGAGAGGAATTTTTTTCTCCATGTAGACACACTATCCTATTCTCCCAGGAATTAAGGAAGAGTTTTTATAGTAGTACACTTGTTCACACACACATTTCAATAGATAGAAGTCTAATGTAATTCCTATATTAGAACTGTCTCAAAATTTGTGAGCACCAGCTGCCCCCAGAGCTGGCCTGTACCCATGGAGTGAGATGGAATAAAACAGCAGGTGTTTTGTGGCAGGCTTGGATGCATCCTGGTCTCACAAATCTCACGCTCTCGGTGCCAACATGGAGGAAAAGCCAGTAGAAAAAAAGGCTGAGAATGGTGTGGGATCATTTCATCAGTGGATTTGGTGATAGGGGGAGTGGACTTTTTAAAGAGTTTTCTATAACTTCCTTTTTACAGTTCCATACTCGGGTAAAAAAATCAGAGACTAAGTCAAAAATAAATTGTGTGTAGGCAGAGGCAAGACTAGGCACTGAGGAAAGGCTATTTATCTGTGTCAATGGGCTAGATAAGACATACAAACAAAGCAACTAAAGCTCAAACAAAGCACAGGCTAAGATGTTGTAGGAAAGGCAAAGGCCAGAGAAGACTGTTGAACTACTTTCCGTGTTGCAAAGGGTGATCCATAGGTGAGGAAGAAGGACAGAAGGAGAGAGAGAGATGTGAATAAACAAATCTAGAACAGTCAAGGACAGTGAGATGTGCCAAGGAGGCAAGAGTTGGGGCTTGGGTCAGTCACTGTTCTTTGATACACATTTGTTCAGTGGTTCTCAGTTTCAGGTAGGTTCCTCCTATCTGCATCTTTTTTTTCAGTCCTCGGATAATTTACTGAACTACCCAAACTGGTCTGTGCATGAGGAAGAGTAAAGATAAAAGCGACTGGGAGTGCAGAAAGACAAGAGCTGGCACTAGCCAGGACATCAATAGATGAATCCTGCAGAAGCCCTGCTCCAGAAAGCTCCCTCCTGCATCAGCATGGCTGCTGTCACCGCAGGTTCTGCAAGGAGTGGAGGCTGCAGAGGAGATGAAGGTACAAAGGAAGGAAGTTCATACTGCAGCCACCCACCTGAACTTTGCTGACCCAGTGCTCACCTCGCACAGCACAGCAAATTCCAAATGACTGGTTTGAATTTGCCTAGCCTTTCCTAAATCAGGCCGCTCATATCTTTCTGACACACTGTTAAGCAAATAACCAGACCCTGCTCTATACCATACCTCTGGTCCTCCTGTTCAGTAGGTTGCTGATTAGCTGTTTGGATTAATAACTCCCCCCACCTCACCTTCTCTCCTTCCCTCCCCCCACCGCAGAGAGACAAGACACTGCAGACCAGACACTGCAGAGCTGTCAAATCTAATTCATAACACATGCCTAGCAGTTCTTAGGGGAGAGGAAGGATCTGATGCCCTGGCTCCTCACCATCCCCCGGTACAAAGAGACCATTTAATGACTGCACATTAGCAATGTGGACAATTAGCATTCACATGGAAGATAAATGGCAGCATAAATTAAATATCACTAAGTGAAAGAGCAAAGATACAAGATCTGAGCTCAAGGTTGTAAACAAATAAGCAGGCAAAAGGGAACAAACAGCCACTGCGACAGCTAAGCCATTTAGGAGAGTTACCTTCCAGCGTCTTGGACTTTCCCCAGGGGTGTCTTCACATTCGCATGGCTGTTGCCCAGAGCTCACTGGCTCCTGGCTGGTTGTTAAGCAGATTCTTTCTGCTCAGGAATTTAGACCTCAGAGTGATTTACCCCACCGTCTCTAAACTTCTGCCTGTTTGGGGATCTGTGCATCAGCAGCTTCCCTGTGCCACATGCATCAGACAGGAGCTCTGGGGGACCACAAGCCTAAGCAGCTCCTGCTCTACCCTTTCCCATAGTTTAGAACACACCTTTCTTTCCATGGGCCAAGGTCAGCAGCTCCTAACCTTAGCACAGCTTTTTTAGCTCCTCTTCTTGCTAATTTCTATCATTTCATCATTTCCTAAGCACCAGAAACATAAGGACTGAGACAGTCCTTGGCCTCTATGACAAGCAGAAGGGCAGGGGATACTACTCTTCTTTGTCTGGGCATCTGTGCAAGGCTATTATCAATATTAATTTAATACAGATTTGCAATATGCCTCTCAGATATACAACTAATACTGACTACTGCAGGCACAGGAAAAAAAAAAACAAACAACCAACCAATCAAACAAACAAAACCCCCAGAGATTATGTAAATGCTAAGTAAACAAAAGTTACCAGCTGAACACTGACATTCTCCAGCCTGCCCATGCAGTCACTTTTAGTGCATTGACAGCTCAAGTTTATCAACAGCTGGAGGAGTCAAAATTACTTTTGCTGTGAAACTACAAAACATGTGAATAACTAAAAGGTAAAGCATAAAAGTGACAGAAACATAGGGACTGCCAAATAGGATCACACTAAACAGCCCTTCAAGCTCAGAGAGCGGCTAGTAGCAGATGCTTTGGAGGAAGGAAACCCCCTCCCACACCTCCCTGGGGACAATTATCAATTATCCTGCTTCGAAAGAAAATGTTTTCCTACTTTAATATTTCTTCCAGTCCTTCTTAATGGAAGTGTTTGCCTGGATATTTTTCCCCATAAGCATTTTATTGCTTTGTCCACATTGTTCATTACTTTGAAGTAAAATGACACAGTTCACATGGTGATCTGAAAGGACTTTCTGAAAGTGAACAAAGCTATCTACACAAATCCCAAGGTGAAAGCAAACGTCACATAGTATTGCACATTGGAAAACTGAGAAATGGGCTTAGAGACTTGCAAAAATCAGTAATAAAACACAGTCTCCTTGACTCCCAGTTCTGTGCCTAAGAAGCAGAGGAAGGACAGTCAAATAGGGCCATCCAGATCACTAAGACTTCTTTCAGCCCTGTACCATTGTGGGAAATCTAGGCACATAACTCTTCTCTCATGTTCTAGCTCTTCTCCTTGTGGATCAGTACTGATGCTTTTTCATAGATTTTTCCCAAACTGGAACAAATAAGCGGCTTTTGGTAGTTGTGGGTAAGCCTTTTGGAGAGGCGATGCAGGGATAAGGGTGGCAGGTGCTGTGAATTTCATACCTAAAAAACTGAGACATGGATAAATATCTCTTATTCAAAGGCAAAACAAAGGCAGGGCCCTCAAACTACTG
>NW_010313631.1:6041-20302 GCF_000700745.2 Antrostomus carolinensis
TTTCCTTGCCATTCCGGCTAACAGCCACTGGGAGGCTGCTTGATGGTGGGCAGGTTGAGCATCTCTTCTTTTCCCCCCTCTCATTGCCACCTCCTCCCCACAGGAGCAGTGATGGAAAAGTGACTTGCTGCAGAGATAATGCTGGGTTTGAAACGAATTTCTGACTAGCTGAGCCAGCACCTGTGTGAGCTGCAGCTGATTAGCTCCAAGCATTCAGGTCCCAATCACTCATAACGGAGCCAGGCAATCATACCAGCCTCCACAAGATGAAGACAGGGTGGAGGCAACATCTCTAAAAAGCATCTTGAAGGCAAAGGGAAAATACTACTCACGTTTGTGGTTTTCGTTTCTGTGGACAGGGGAAGAGAGGGTCTCCTGCTCGCGGGCTTCATCACCCTCTTCACTGGCGAGGTGGGTGTGAGCATAGTGGTAGCTCAGCCCAGGCCTGTTCTTGTAACGCTTGCCACAGACTAGGAGGAAAGGAAATAGGAGGGAGGGGAAGAGAGAATGGAAACATCAGTATGATCTGCAACAATGGCAGCATCCTCTCCAGTAACGCTCCCTTTCCCCCTGAGAGCAGCACCACATGCCTGCCCAAAACTGTTCCAGCCGACGTTGGTGAAAGGTGACAGAAGGGCAGCCCTGCAACCGCAGGTCCCTAGACAGGTTTTCTTCCAACCATGCTGCCAGCAGTCCTTCCCACAGGCCTAGGCAAATGCATATTCACAGTCTCTGCAGCTCGTACAGCCCTGATCCTCTCTCTTAAGTTTACTAACAAGGTGGCACATAAAATTAATGAAATGCCAGTTTCAATGTTGGTGCTGCGCAATGGAAACTGGACTGAGAAGAAAGGACATTATTTTCTTCATTACTGATCTCTGAAAAAAATAAAAAGTTGTTTGGTTTTTTTTAAGAAAAAAAATTTTCTGTAAAAGGGTAATAAATAGCTTTATTTGCAGATTCCTAGTCAAGACAAGGAGATGGAAATCATCCACAGTTTCTTGCTAGAAGAACACGTAAGTGATACTTATTTGCCCAAGTAAACTTCATATTCAGCATCCAAATAAATAATACAATGAGTGACAGACAACCTTCCTTCTGAACTTTTGTTTATTTTAGGACTAAGTCAACAGGTATTAAGAACAGGATCAAATAATTCAGACTAATGAAAAATCTACATTTTCACAGGGAACTCACCACAAGGGTAAGTTTCATCATAAGATTCATTACACACAAATTCAGCTTCTATACATTTTTAAATTCATGTTATTGTCTCTAAAAGTTCTCTCTTTTCATCTTCAAAGTAGTCTCTGAATGTCCATTTTCTTTTATACAGCTGTTTCATCTACCAAATACAACTACTGCCATTTTAAAAAATTAGGAAACAAAGGCAAAGAAGCTTCGTGCCCTTCCTGCAAGTTTTTACTTGCAGCCACATTTTCAGTTGCTTTATTAGCTTCATTAACCCCAAGGATCTCACACAGGAATAAATGTCATGCCCAGTAGTCTGCCCTGCATAGCTTGCTTAGGAAGGCAAAGGAAGTAGTGCCAGAAGAGAGAACAGAACCCAGCAGTCTCTAGTTCTGTCTTGTTTTCAGACCCCTTGAAAAAAATCTCCAAGGAGGAAGTCACCATCCACTCCTAAAAACTTCGATCAGCCCTGAAACTGAAAATGTAACCTGCAATGTATATAGATACTTAGTTCCCATGCACAAGACAGCTGACTCTGGGAACATCATAAGGCTCCATAAATTAAAAAAAAAAAAAAAAAAAAAAAAAAAAAGACTTGCCCAATTATTCATTTACATATAAGTAAAACTTCCATTATTATACTTTTCTGCTACTACTCACAAAAAAACCCTTCTGATGGTCCACATTCTGGAACAGATGCTAGAAAACTGTAAATCAAAGCCTAGCATTATAACATATTTCATTCTCCATCTCTTCTAGCTGATTTGCAAACTCCCTCAGGGAAAATACTTTGCCTTATTAGAAACATGTAAAACAACCTCATTATATGAGTAAAGTGAGTGATCCGGAATATTAGATACTTTTATCCAGTTTTCTCCATTCTGCAAGGTGTGATCACACAGTCATCGTAACAGGACAAAAGCTTTCTCCAAATAAAATGCGTCCCTAGCCACAGACTATTTAAGTCTTGGAATGACCTTGATTTACAAGTGATAACTTCTGCAGGAAGGAGGGGAAAAAGCTGGGGAGAAATAAAATGCTCAGATACATATGCAAATCCATTCATTGAAGCATCTACCATCGTTTCATATGTAAACCTAACTCTATTGCCAGACATTTTGAACAACTAGACTGTTCTTAGAGGCATGGTCTCCACAAAACATTATTTCAATCTCCCTTCTTCTAGTAACAGCCATGTACTCTTCCAACGCATTCTGGAGAGGGAAACTAATCCTCTGCCTCTGCAGTCCTACAGAGGAAAGGACAAGCATTGGAACAGATGCTGACAGAGAGTCAAACAACAAGATACCCACAGTTCTGTAAGAGTTTGTTTCCACTTTTTGAATACAGGAAAAAAAAGTGTAACATAACTAATCATCATACACAAATGTTACAGCATTTCCTAGAATGGAGAGATTTAAATTTCTAGTAGATTATTTGAGTATCATACGAAGTATCCTACTCTATCCCCCTTACTTGTGTGCATTTGAAGGTGAAAGTTTTAAAAAAACCATTCTTCTGCTATGAACAACTGAGACTGCTCAAAAACTTCTACCTACTTAAATTATATTTTCAGAGCTTTATCAGGTGATCAGTGCTCTACTGACAAAGGGGGGGGCACTTGGAGTTAACAGCTGCATGATACATTCTATCCAGCTCTATCTTGCTCTTACACAGCTTGATCCTGCGTTGATGCTAACCTAGAGGCAAAAATCAGATAAGCTCTAAAACCCAGTCCCATTTACCTATTAGAGGGAGTTTTAAATTTCAAACAAAAAATATTTCTAGAAATTCTACCAGACTTCATTCAGCTCTACCTGAAAACATACCCACAATTCTAGCTTTACTGCTGTTACCTTACAAAAGCACCATCTCCTTGAACATAGGTCTTGCGCATCGTTCTCCCTCTGCACAAAAGGAAACCTGTGTTCCCTGCAGGAAGTCCAAGGGCTGTGGCCTTGACTGCCCTACAGGATCCTGCAGGGATTTTAGCTGTGGAGTTTAGGATGGCATAGGAAATCAGATGGGTCTGCAGACATGCCCTTCTCCAGCAAAAAAAGTGTCAGCTCACCAGGAAAAAACAGCAAGTAACAATATAAGCTGAGGCAGTAGTAATTCTGCAGCTGAGAATTACTACTGCCAAAACTTTCAGATGGCCTTCAAGGGTGGCAGGAAGCTGCAACATGCCTAGCTAAAAAGGAATTTGGAGGATTTTATAACCAGAGCTGAGGCAAAGGGGTTCTGTTTACACGGTCCCATCAGATCCTTTGTAGAACCAAAGATTTGCAGCTTCCAGCAGCTTTTTTTCTTGGTGTGTAGACTTCTATGCCTTTCATGTTCTGTCATGGAAAAAGTCTGAAGCGATGCCATGAGTTGAAACTGCACAGATTTCTTATTCCCCAAGCAAATTAGACTTTTGCAGGGGAAAAAGGGTATCATGATATTAGTCAGGCAAAAGAACCATTGGCTTCAGTGAGGTTTTGCTAGAATAAAAGCCAAGTCAGAACTTCATGGTTTCTCCAACAGATTGAATCTTCCTGAATTCACCCTAATCTCTTATTTTCCAGATAGAGCACCTTTTATTAATCTATCATATCACTGTGCTAAGAAGTAGTTTCTATAAAAGGATGATCATTAATAAGCACTTAGCTCTTGTATAACTCTTAGCACAGCAAGACTGGTTTTTAAAACATTAATTAATCTTTCTCCACATTTCTGAGTGGGAAGTACTCTTCTCATTTCACTTTGGAAAAAAGAGAACCACAGAGCGGTTAAGTGACTTGCCCACACAGTGATCTTTGTCATTACCAGGACTGGAATCCATGAGTTCCAGCACCCAGACCAGTGCTCACACCACATCTTTGCCATTCTCCAAGCTGACAAAAGCATAACGAGAACTGGTTCTCCCAGTCTGAAATGTATGCTGGTGATTAGTTCTTAACACTATGCAGCTCACATATAGCAAGTGAGAGTGCACCTTTCATAAACTTTGCCAGGTGGTCTTGCCTTTCTCTCAGCAACTTTTACTTTTTTTATCTTTAATTTTCCTTGCTGGTTAGGCTCATCATCCTTGCATGTGGTAGATTTCATCCTGAATCTCAACACTGGGAAGTTGACTTGATCTTTAATCAGGTAGCCAAGCCCAATGAAAACAGCGGGAGCTTGTAGAATGTAACCCACTCCAATTCCTCCTGCATTCAAAGGATGTTATTTTGCTATAACCTGATTGAATGCCATCTTAGGAACAAGCTGGATAAGTAAGTAGTAATTCAGCAGTGCAGATCAAATGCCACAAATGGGGAAGAGGGAGAGATTTTATTAAGCCACCAGACACTCTCCTATGATAAACCTTAATTTCCTTCCAGTTTGAAGACTGAAATGAAGATGTTCCACAACTGTGTTATGGGGGAAAAACATAATTTGCAGACAATTTAATCACAAGTATTGAGAGTTTTATAGCAGAGAGCTGTGTTTTAAGTTCTGGCCTGTAACAGCCTGCAACTCTTTGGCTAAGCAAATTCTCACTCTGTTTATTTTTCTCAATGAGTAAAATTAATATAAAATACTTCCCCTGCTTTAAAAGGGGATTTGAAATCTATGACTTAAAAGACTTCCTTGTCAAATATTTAATGGTTATGTTGCTGTCATTTTGAAATTGTTACACATTTGGTCCTTGGCAAGCTGTGAGCTATGTTCCGGCCAGTTCTCCACATACATTTTGCACAATCTGTTACCAGTATGAGACAGAAGGAAACAATCCATATTTTTCATAGAAACAGGAAACTGGGGCAGTACATGCTTTGCTGCTTTTTTTTTTTTTGTCACTGAATCTTGCCCCCCTTATTGTCTTTCCTTGCTTTTCTCCTTTGCCTCCTGTTCTTTCTTCTCAGCTGGGCTCTGTCAAACTCTAAATCTTAAGTTAACTGCTGGCAGGCAGTCATTCCTCAAAGTTATCTTCCTGTCCTACTATTTACTCCACTCAAAAAAACTCCATTCTTTATTGTGCACTGTTTTGGTAATATAGTCTCCTCTGTTACAGTTATGTCCATGCTCTGGCACATCCAGAGATCTCGAATGCTAACCAGTGTATTTTGACCTCCACTGGTGGAAAGGGATTACGTCTGTCCTTTTTTGATCGGTACTGTCATGTTATACACCTCTAGTATTAGAACAGGTATTTAGTAACCCATTTCATAGGGGATTTTCTGTAGGTAGTAAATAGTCCTTGTTTCAGTGACCCCAGAGAACAAGTCCCAGAATCTACCAGCTGTATTAAGATCACAGGAAAGTTGAACTCCAGCACAAGACATGCACAGGTCAACAATACATATGTCCACATTTCAATAAATGAATTGCTAGCAGAAGCAAAGGAGAAAAAAGTGTCCTTGCCTCTCTAATTTTGGCTTTTGTACCAATAATATGGCCAATGAATGCCAAGGTTAGCAAACTATGGTGGGAGAGTTGCTTGTTGGGTTCATCTGAACAATCATCTTATTCTAGATCTTATTGCTTATTAACTACTTAGGGATTCACTAGAAAGGATAATACCAGGAGATGACTTAGGGCTTAAACTGCTAATAGTTTAAAGGGAAGCTGAGGTCATGATGGACATTATAAGAAGCACGTAAAAACATAATGCTATAATCAAAGCATTTTCAAATCAACTTGTCATTGTGATACTTAACCAAAAGTCTATCCTAAGAAGCACCAGTTAGTAGTGTTGGACTCATTCACAGTATCTGTAAGAATTAAGACAACATATAAAGTCTCAGAGAACTGGCAAAAATCAGGATAAATCATGATTTATCTTGTAGGCCTTTTGTATTCTACCAAACCTTCCAGAGAATCAATGAGATGTTTGTTAAAATGAGTATGACAGGATCGGGTCCATTTCAAGAGGATGAGAAAGAAGGCAGGTGAAGTTAGCAAGGTAATTACTAGAGCCATCACTTTGTGAACATATGCAATAAAATAGTCCCTAAAGAATAGGTCTCAAGAAATTGCATTTGGCAAGTCATGTTGGAACAACAGAACATTTAACTGGGATTTTCTAAGGAAACTAAAAGAGAGAGATCCTCAGTACCCATTGAAACTCAATGGAATCTGTTCATCTTAAATCAGTTAAACTACCTGAAGACAACAGTCTTCTGTTGGCAGAATCTAACATGATTAGTGGAGAAAGGGAATGGGGAAGAAAAAATTAACCTCAAAATAATGAAATTTCAATGCCCCGCTGGATGATGAACTTACAGAAAAAGCAGGAGGATGTTTCAAGCTATAGTGATTTGGATGTGGGGTCAAGAATTTTTAAAAACAAAACCATGTTCTCAATAATTATTAGTGCTTCAAGGTCAAGTTCAAAGCATCCACTTAGAGACCAAGCCTTATATGATCTGTAGGCATAATACAAGCAGATAGGCACTTAGTGGGATATTTAGGGGAAACAGTTTAGGAGCCTATCTCCAGTGAGAATTAGGAGCCTAATTTTTTTGAAAACTTCACAGGGCAGCTTTCTGCATCTTCAAGCACCTGAAAGTCCATTTTGGGCCCAGTGCTTGCCTCTGTTTTTATCATTAATTTGGAGGATGGAATAGAGAGTGAAAGAGTCAAACATGCAGAAAACTGATTGTTGGCAAAAATATTGGAATAATAATAAAAATATATCATATGAGCTTTATTAATCAAATATTTTTTTCACACAGTAACTTAATTAGTAAATATTATTATGACATCTAGTATAAACAACTAAAACACAGTATAAACAGGATAAAGCAGTATAATGAGGAAACTAAAGATGATAGATAACCTGCCTGAGTAGAAAGAAGTTGAACAGGGAAGGAGTAAGAAGCCATAGCAAATGTTATATTTAATGTGAATTCACATAGTGGGCAAGGATGAAAACTCCTTTGCCAATGAAATATGACACAGCACTTAAGAGGAGTGTCTTGCACTGAAAGAGGGTTTACTAAACAACCTATTAGGTCAGCCAACTCTGTGCCTCTCATAGGTAACATAAGGCAGCAAGTTGCATAAATCCAAGTTCCGTAAGTAAACATAAGTTACATGGAAATGTATCAACTATTCATCTAAACTGCTTCTATCCTCAGAACAGCACATTCTACTTAGTTCTGGCCAGTGCTACTTAAATAAGACCTTTGGAGATATTTCAGAGAAAATAAACAATCTTAGTAAAAGAGCTGAATAAAACACAGCTGAAAGAAGCCCCGGTAACTGTTTACAGTCCTAGAAAGAAGATGTTGTTATCCACTAAAAACAGAGCAAGAACTGCTGATCCTAGACTGCAGCAGAAAAAATTCAAGTTAAATAACGAAGAAACTTGTAAATGAAATTTTTGACAAAACAGTCAGCTTCTACAGAACACTATAGGATCAGCATCTCTGGATACATGCAAGATTGCATTAGTCACTGATCCTGCAGAGATCATAGGAAGGTTTCAGTCAATTCTCATTTTGCACAAGGAACGGATCTGAATGCATATCTTGGCCTCATAGGGACTATGAATAAAGGATACAATACAAACTATAAGTTTTTATGCTAAAATAGCAGTTTGTACAGGAGTAAAACTAAAAGGAGACAAGGACATATTGGTAAAAGGAAAAGAAACAACTCCTTTTAGAGATGGACAAGGGAAATCCTCCATAGATAGAGGGACAGAAAGCAAAGTATGTATGTAAGTCTCTGTGGAAACAGAATCAGGAAAGCAGACAAATGAGGATGGACAGCAGGTAAGTTAGTAACTTGTAAAGATTCAGCACAAAGTAACCACTCTGGCTAAAGGAAGTAGACATCTGGAGTCATGGAGCTCAGGTGCTACGACCGATTGTAACTTTTAAACCAGAATACAAGTTTCTAGATAAAACTTCAGAGAAGCCTAGGTGTTTTTTGGGTTTGGGGTTTTTTTGTGGATTTTTAAAAAATAAATAGTAAATAATGTATAACAATATTAATATATTAGAAAGATTTGTGGTAGAACTGAAGGTTCTCCAGCTGATCATTTGACAATGACATGCCATCAATTCTTATTACATATGTAGGTATTCATACATTTGTTCACTCTGTCTTTCCTTTAAAAATCACATGCCTAGTTTATCATGTACAGCTGTGGTGGTGTATCTTCCACTTCCTGTTTGACATCAGAGCTTTTGCTTTGCTCCTCAAGCCCTACTTTTCACTATCCTTTAAGGCACCTGCACTATCTCCTGGCCAGGTACTCAAACTATGTTTGGGTCTGGTCTCATACAGCAACTGACCCATTTGACTATTTTACCATTTCCAGCCTATACCCATCTCACACCAGGTTGCCCTGCCACTTTTGTTATCTAAGTCTTTATCCCGAGGGAGCTCAAGGCACAACACTATCCAATGCAACTGGCTGAAAATCTGACCAACTAGTTTTTCACTTGCAGATTTGATTAAAGAAGGCATTTCATTATTATGTTAGCAATTTTATCAATGCTTTGCATAGTGAAACATTTTATTCTGAACTTGTGATACAGTATATGCTCAATAAAATAAAACAAAATATTTCAGAGTATTTCATTCCACAAAACAAGCAACCAACCACCTTTTCTCAAAAACACAGGATGACAAAATATTTTGAGCTTTGAAAACCTTCCTCTGTATAGAAATTCCATATTTCCAGTCAGTTTTAATACTGGGACCAGGTTTAATATTGGTGTAGAGCTGAACGCCTCTTCCAAAAAAGGCAGGCCTTTTCAGAAATAACATTGCTATCTTCCAGCACAAGGGGCAGTGTCAGCTGGGTACTACTGCTTTTGCACGATCTTACTGACACACAGACTAGTTTTTTCCCACGACCTTTTTATTACTAATGAAACCTGGTGATATATTCTTGTTTCCCATAAACGTGAATGTGTAACTGTGAAAAAAGAACGGAGTGGTTCTTCACCACAAATCATTTTTTGTGCCCATGCAGTTAAATAAGAAAATAAATTTGGTTTAGATATGCTTATGCTTCCTTCTTCGTGGTCACTTTCCAAAATCAAATATCAGAACGCTTGCAAAAAAGCAACCTGGAGGTAAATTAAATAATATACAGAAAAAGTAAAGTGTCAACTCATTAAGGTAATTATTTATATCAATAATGTGATTGTGGGAATCATCTTTTCCCAAACAGGAAATAGATTCACTATTTTTGACCTGCACGTTTCCATGTAAAACAAAACTATCTGCCCAAAATATCTGCACATGGAATACTGCAAAACAATTTCTAACCTACCACAAAAAAAATTATTCAAAAAATGCACCCAAGCAGGGAAGAGGCCTCAACTTAAACCAATTATTCACAATTAATTGTATGTAATATACCTACAGAAAGCTAACAAGGGTAGGCTATTACCTTAGGATGATGGCATTACAATTGGGACAGTTCTTTCCTTCTGCTCCACAGTGAGGTAAAAGAGTTTTGCTACCACATAACCCTTTCTCAGCTATCTACAATGGAAAAGGAGGAGTCACTGTGTAAAGTCTGGATTCCAAAACTCCTTATGACTCTCCTCTAACTATAAGTTTCCTAAAAATGAAAGGTATCAGCCAAATGAAATAGGAAAGTTTATATTTCCAAAACCAAAAAGGAAAGTTATGCTCCAAAATGTAAGCCAAGGCAAAATTCCATCAGTACAACAATGTACCAGAGCCATGACTGCAGCCCAGATTTCTGCTGCCTGCTTTGATTTCTAGATGTTTTATCTACTCTGTGCAAATCACAACTATGTATGTTGTGAGTTCTCTGTAAGATCCAAAAGCAAAGTAAGATCAGACAATGAAGAGTCTTTATGTTCAAAATTACTACCACTGACAAGTGTCCTTGGATTAGAAGGACATTCCAGAAAAGAGACAAACACAGTTATGTGTTCCTTCCTTTCGCGAGGAAAGCTGTGGATTTCAGCAAGATACATTACTAGGCTCCAAGAGAAGTCTTCAAAGATCCATTTTAGTTCTTCCAACACACAACGACAGCTATTTAACCACAGTAGAAATCTCCTGACTCTTCACATGCTAAAGAGCTTTTCCTCCTTGATGATGTGTTCAGACACTCCCATTCATGTGCAAGTCCTTCCATTTCTACTCATTGTCCTTAGAATATTCACATTGCTGAACCAAAATACCCAACATGTCCATCACTGTACTGTGCAGAGTCACCTAATCTCATCATAAAAGAATTATTTGATCACACGGAATATAGCTCTTATTTACCGTATATGCTCCTTATTTCTTCATGTTCTTAAAAACAAGCAGGAAATACCACCACAGACTGACATAGTAACAGTTGGTCTTTTAAGGCCATAACATTGTAAGATAGGTAAATAGTGGAGAAAGGGGGATTCTAATTATCCTCAAAACCACCAAACATTTTTGGATCACAAAAGTGAAGACCTCCTGCTATTCTTCTATTAACTTTTGTTAGGTTGTTGTCTTATAGGATAGAAGGCACCCAGTAGCACAAATTATTATTGCATGCATACTCTACAGCAAGCCTTAAGATGTGAGACCTCAAAAGCATGTGGGTAAGATAAATGCCCCTCATAGAAATGATGTAATAAAGAAAAAAAAAAAAATCAAAAGAGGAAGGAAAGCACCAAGGACTAGACCTTAAAAAAATTACATTGTGTATCAAATATTGGACTCCTTCCTCATAGAAGGACTCTGGTATCCTTTTTCAGTTTGGGCAGATTTTTCAGTTGGGGCAATGCCTTACTTCACCTGAAGTCCCACAGCGAGATATCAAACAACATGGCCATATTCAAAGGGAATATATATCAAAACTAATCATTCCAGTTGTGTTTGTTTCTTATGAGGGCTCAACTCCTGATGATGCCACAAGAGCACTTTCTGAGTGAGGGATGAGAATAAGATCTTCAAAATTTATCCCAGTGAGATTTTAAATGGACTGAAGGAAAGAGAGTCACCAAATATATGAAGAGATACAACAAGGGTGAAGTACCTTTGTCGGAGGTTTTTGAGTTATGCTTTTGTTTGTAACTATCTGAAACAGAGAAAGAAATAGAGGGTGAATCTTACATGGGGGAAAGGAAGACAAAAGGCAGAGAAGCCAGAAAAAGAGAAGGAGAAAGAGAAATAAAATATAAGAGATGATTTATTATAGGGCAAAGGGAAGTGAAGTCTTGCTGAGGACTTCATTTTACTTCCTTCATGCAAAAACACCAAGAGCAGCAGCAGCAGGTGGCAAACATGCAAGTCAAAGAGCAGCAGAATATTTTGCTGAAAGGGAAAAGATTAAGCCCTGAGTGCACTGAGCTGGTAGGACCAGGCTGGAAGCAGAATCAGCTTTTTAGGTGCTACTTACTGTCGCAAACATAGGGTTTGTCATGATCATCCTGGGAGGCAGCATCATTCCGTTTCCTGCCACCTCCAGATCCCCGAGCCTGCAGAGACAAGAGGAACGTTAACATTATTCCATCACCTCTCAGGTTTCCTTGTGCCCTCACCCTCCTATGAAATATGTCCAATATAAACTAAACAAATCCTCAGCTTCCATACAGGTTTGTCAAGGATGGGCTTGACCCTCCATCTCCTAAGATATACACTGTGTTAATGGACCTTGTAATGCAGTGGAGATCCCTTTCACAGATAACCCAAACTGTTCATCCATAGCAGTAGGTCACTGACAGCACATATTCAGTCGAGTATCATCACACATTCATTCCTGAAGATGTTCAAATACCTTGCTTAACTGAATATGAATGAATGAGGAGATGAACAGGTATTAGAGGATAAATATAACCATTAAATCAGCCAGAAAATAGGCCCGGAATAAAACAGAGGTAAAATTATTTCCTTTAATATTTTCAAGGGAGGATTGTATGTTTTGTTTTGTTTTGTTTTCTAGCTGAAAAGCAATGTTTTGAAATGGCCTTCTGGGACAAAGATACCATGGCTGATTATAAAATAGAGCTTTGATCAGTTAGTGGAAAAGATTAGGTAACATGTCTACCTACATTAACAGGGAATGGGAATCACCCAGAAAGGTCTCTCTACAGTTCTGTGTTCCTACAACATACCAAGTTGTCAGCCCTGGAAATTGGAAAGCTCTGTCTCTCCACAGCACAGACTGCTCTGTCCTGAGCTCCAGGGGTAAGAGTGGAATTCAGCATCAAAGCTACTTGGTCCTGACCTTTCTCAGCTGAGATGCCAACAAGGGGACAGCTCATAGCTGCCCAATGGTGGAGACTGTGATGTGGAACTGGGAACTAAGCCAAGGCTTTCAGTTCTTTCATATTCACTAATGTACAGTGTGTAGATGACAATAATTTTAGACTTGATCTTTATTTGAGGAAGTGACCTGCAGGTGGATGGCTAGATAGCCCTTCATTAATTCTGTCAGCTACTCTATTTCTAGGTAAAAGCAACAAAATTGTTTCTGCTTCTCCTCTTATTAAACTGTTGATGTTTCTCACCCTAGACAAGGTCACCTGACTCAAATCCTTTGAGCTTTTGCATGTGAAAATAAGAAAGGAACAGAGCTTCATCAAGTAAAGCTGGAGAAGATGTAGAAATTCTGAGAATATTAGTACCCCATACACAAAGGGTTCATAGGAGCTCTGTCCCTCTTCTGATGGATTTGGGACTGAACTAGCACTATTTGTGCTGCATTCCATCAGACATCTAAAGAGAAGGAACAAGGAACAGTTTCACACTGGCCTGCCAAAGTGTGACAAAACAGAGATTTATAAAAACTCCACACATTATTTTCCTGGGATTGATCAGGTCTAACTCTTAACACAGTCCTGAAGGAAAGACATGGATTTGTGGCTGTCTGGATGGGGCAAATACTATTATGTATAACAAGAATAGCTCTGCCTTCTACAAAGATATCTGTGCAAATCAGCACACATGTGCAGAGTGAAATTTTTAAGGGTGAAGTGAAAAGCAGTTTTACACTGGAAAAGGCCCCAGCAACAACTATTTGGCAAAAGCTACTTTACTGACCATATCATATAAAATCATCTTACTAGTCTGCAATATTTTTTCTCTGACTGTCAGCTCTGTAAACCCTGCTGTGGGCTATGAAATCGATCCCAGGCTAGTTCCTTTCTTCCCCTACTACTGCAAAATGTGCTGCAAGCTGAATTTCAGTCCATAGCAGCTCCTATACAACCCTCAGCTCATCAGAGAGTCTTCACAGAGACAAGTGATTGGCCCTTAAATAAATATTTTTGCTGGTACCTGGATTAAGATCTAATTTTCTTATCCTACCAACCACATTGGCTTTTCAGGGCTGTGGAAAAGCTGTAAAGTCTTATTTTTGTTGCTAGCCAGTAGGTTTGACTCTGTTTACACTCTGAGAATGGATCTGTTGAGCAAGAAGGTACTACTTTGCATAAGCACCTTTCAGAATAGGATCATAATTTAAGGTCTGTTGCTCACAGTTTCGCTAGTCTTACAGCCAGCTGTTTCCCTTCAAACCATTCTCTACAGAAATGTAAGGGTACAGCATTCATGTCATGACCACACGTCAGATACACTTTTTCATGCACTGAACACACAGAGGAAGATTTTTCAAGTCAATGACTTTCAATGGTACTTGGGTTCCTAAATGTCTTCAGTGCCATTGAAATTGTCCCATGGGATATCCAGCTGATGAGTAGACAATCTGTACAGGTGCAGCTCAAATCTCCTAGCAAACCATCCTTCCCAGCTCCTACCACATTTTCCCTGTCCAAAGATACTAAAAAGTTCCTTCTGTAAATCCATCTCTTCAGCCTTCAGTGTCCTTCCTAATGCTACCACAATTTCAGGGCTAGCCTTGAGGGAATAGTAAACCAAGCAGCTGCTCCAGAGGCACTACATTGAGTGCCCTGTGCTTGCTGTTGGCACTCCAATCTGTTGAATTCAGTCATCCACAACTGCCTTCATTCTCCTGATGGGATGCAGCAAAGGCTACGAGACTTGAGATATGAGGCTTGGAAGCCATGGCATAGCAGCCTTGAAGTAGCCCTGAAGCAGACAGAGACAGTAGCCAGAGGGACAGATGGAGAGTCCAGGATTAAAAATAAAATCATGCTGTA
>NW_010313631.1:20338-20978 GCF_000700745.2 Antrostomus carolinensis
GTCCAGGGCAGTAATTCTGTCACATTAATCCTGCATCAATGCTGTCAGCCCTTCTCACTCCTTCTCTGAATCCCCAAAGGCCACACTCTGCAGGATCTGGTTTCCTATGCATGTCCTTCCCCTCTTCTGCCCTCTAAAAATACCCTAACTAGCTCCTTCCCAGAAAAAAAGTGCTGCCCAAGTTTAATGTCCCCTAATTTCAAATCCTTGGCCTCATTTCTCTACACTGGGTAAGGCTCACATTAGAAAAGGGCTGCTTGAAGAGTAGCAAAACACTCCTGACCAGACACAATTCAGGCTTACCAGTTTTCAACAGCTAGAGAATCTGGCCCTAGTTTTGAAATCCTAATTTATTCCTTATTTTGCTTTGGTTATCGATGCCATCAAATAAAAACAAAACAAAACAAAAACAAACAAACAAACCAAAAAAAATTGCTCAAAGTACTTGTCACTCTTCAGACTTCTCTTTTTTGCACTGAATGAAGCCAGGGCACTAGCAGAGCAGGAGTTAGTTGCAAGAAAAAGACAAGAGATCCTGCTGCTCCTATACTTAATAGCGGGCCAATTCTAGGGAAGAAAATAAGACATGAATTTATGCTTCAAAATGAATGGTACATCTAGTACTCACCAACACCTTTCC
>NW_010313631.1:21012-40416 GCF_000700745.2 Antrostomus carolinensis
CTGAAACAGTTTCCTGAACAGGGGAGTAAAACTTTTCACATAACAGTAACTTCAGGATTTTGTTTGTGTAGGCCTGGGATATATGAATACAGCAAATTCCCTTCTCCTGAGCAGTACCTCTCTTTCAGCTATTCACTCCCTTTCACTCACCCTAACCAGCATGCGCAAATTATGTGAGAGCAACTTATTAGAAAAGAGTTGTTAGCCTGGAATGTTAGTTGATTGCTACAGTCAAGCTTGTGTGCATTAATCGAATCTAACTCCTGGTTTTGGTTATTGGTTCATACAAATTTTCTGAAACTTACATTTTTCTGGAAAATTTTTTTCCAGGTGGGAGTCTTTGGCTAAGAAAGAAAGAAAGAAAGAAACTGGTTCAGGTGATTTTGAGAATAAGGAAGGTGAAATAAATACTTATCCAGTTATTAAAGTGCTTTGATCTTATATTAAAGGACTTAAGCTCCAAAATAAAGAGGAGCAGAAAACTGAAACAACACAACAACAGAAGAAACCAAAAGAGAGGGTCTGATGCATAAGTACATAGCAAGTATTCAGTGTGGTTTCATGTCTCTTTCATATTCAAAAGCTATTATATCCTGCTCATTTGGCCTAAAATGTGGCCCTTCTTGCTTGACTCCAACAAAAACTTCAAAAGGTACTTCCAGAGCTCCTGTGCCCCTGCAGCATCCACTGGAGCCAAAGAGAGATGAAAATGCTCAAAACCTCTGAGAATTGTCTTCATGTTTATTTAGATGCCTAGCTTACTGGGCCACAACTGAAAATGTTGATTCCAAGTTTTAAAATGTTGGCCTCATTACTTAACTGGTGTTCTGCTTAAATTGTGAAAAGACATCTTAGGTAAGAGAAGACTCCACTAAGGATAAAATATTGCCCATTTTAAGCAAATTGAAGATTTGCCATGGCCTCAAGAGGGCCAGTGTCAGCCACAAAGTACTACCCTGGAGAAAGCTGCAAAACTTATTGACACAGTTCAAGTTACTTCTATTAATATTTTTTTTAGCTGTCATGACTGAATTTGTTGTTGCTTTCTGTAATTAGTAAATGTTTTAAAGTAAGAGTATTGTAATAGCAGGATGTTGTCATCATTATTACAATTTACATTACAATTGTAAATACAACACTATAACAAATTTACCACCAATTTTAACTCTAAAAATAGTCTTTTTTTCTTGGTAATTCACAAAAATAAACTGAAAAAATATTAAAAATTTCTGACCATATGACTAAAAATTACCTACAGAGTTATCATTATCATATATCTATGGATATACACTTTGCATATACAATACACGTGACAAATATAAACTAGAAAGCAAAGGTTTGCTTCCTTCCTTTCCATTCCAGTAAACTCTCCACCTACCCGTCCTCTAGGCCTGTTCTTTCGTTTTGGAATATCTTCTTCCAAATCCTCTTCCTCATTCACTTCATCTGCATTGTCATCATTTTCTAAAACCCTCTGTGGTTGAACAATAAACAGGAATGGTTAGAAGAAAAGATGACACATACAACCAACTGCTGCTCTTTACCACAGTGACTGCAGGTTATTAAATTACAGTTGATTAATGATATAATGCCAAATCAGATCCCAAAACCCCTAGTACTTTCCACTAAAACAGAATTTGCTTTCCCTTCCACCCTTGTTCTCCAGGTAGTTCTTATTTAAAAATACCACTGATATCAGTCATCTATGAAAAAAAGGTTCCTAAGAAATAATGGTGGCATCACTGAGCATTGATATCCCAAGACAACACAAGTATTTTTATGCATAACAACAGGCCCTGTCTGGGAAATTTGTTTGCATGATGTTTTTATTTTGGTTTCTTGCACCTTAAATTGTTTTGTTTTCCCCTGATGTTGAGAATACACTTTAAGGAGAGAGAAATCAGTGTTTTTCTCCTTGGTAGCTCACAATTTTCT
This sequence comes from Antrostomus carolinensis, assembly GCF_000700745.2. Classification (NCBI taxonomy): domain Eukaryota; kingdom Metazoa; phylum Chordata; class Aves; order Caprimulgiformes; family Caprimulgidae; genus Antrostomus; species Antrostomus carolinensis. The sequence goes on from NW_010313631.1 coordinate 22,948, forward strand.
TTTTTAGCAAAAATAGAGAAAATTCCTCCATATATACCAGCAAGTTTGGTGGATCTAGAAAGTAACATATTTCAGGGCTTATACCACAGGTACAACTCTGGAATCTAGAAGCAAGGGTCTTGCTGCATGAGAATGCTGAGGAAGTACAGGTCTCATTGAAGTTAATAGGGACAACAGCAATAGTTCCTTCAATTAATTATTTAATAGGAATAATAGTTCATTATCTCAGGTAACTCTGAGATGCCCAGGCCAGGGAATTTCAATCCTTTTATCTTGATCTTTTGAAATGTAATCATTATAGAATCAAACACAGGCTGGCTGCCCGGAAAACATGCACAAGTCGGACATTGTACAGACAAAGGCAAGACAAACCATCACAAGACTAACATGGAGAGAAGTCCCATTGAAGTCCCATCAACACTTGGCATGTCTGACAGAAATACAGAAATGGGCCCTATTCACTCCTGCCATTCACAGCGCAGTGCCATTTCATAAGAGACTAATCTAGAATCACTAACTTATCTTTGGCATGCCACCACTCATTTAAATTGTAACATGCAGGCATGATGCAGATTCAAAGTAGTGACATTAAACTGATGGAGAGGTTTTTCAGTCTTACTGTATTTGTTCCTTCCCTATAATTTCTACTTAACAGCTATTTGAGAGCCAGCAGAGGGAGAACAGGAGCAAATCACAGTTGCTTTCTCTCTTTCCTACTTACCTCAAGCACCAAATTCTGCATTTGTGGGAAAGAATACAACAGAAATTTCACTTTTAAAAAAGCCTGCATTTGGATATACAAGTTTATTCTTATTTTATCAGCTAAATTTTTAAGACTAATATTGGACAGTGTCCCTTTTAAAAAGTGCAAACAATTTTTAGATCATTGTAGAGGATCAAGTCTTTATCTGGTTTTTGGTCTTTTAAATCTCAGGAGGCTATTAATGAGGTCAGACCATCATGAAATACGATTTCGTATAACACTAGAGTACTAAATACTAGAGCAAAAGTTAAGCAAGTTCCAGTTCTGCATACATAAAATGTTTCTTCAAAGTTCATGCAATTGCATACATTAAATGACTTCATCTTAGGAAACTAAAGCATTCAGATAATGTTGTACATGAGGAGACTAGTGGTATGTAAGAAAATAAGCAAACTTACTGATATAAGTTTATATTTTCACATTGCTTAATTTCTTAAAATATCTCCAAAAAAAGAGAAGGCTGCAACCATATTGTATGGGGTGGGAAAGGAGCTAGTTTACCACAATAATACTGCACAAGAGCAGTTAGGAGCAATACTCTTAACCACTTTCTTTGTTTAAAATTGTAGCATCAATTTAGGAAAGACATAATAAGTTACCAAGCGTGACTTTGGTAACACTGCCAGGGTAATGACTTTAATCCTTGATAGAAGGCACATAGCTTTCTGATGCACAGTCAAAAGGCTGTTCTAAGCCTTCTCCAGCAAACAATGGAGACACACATTCAATACCAATTTACTGTAGGGCAAAATCCTCAACCCTGTTAAATACCGACTGTACAGCAGCTCCCAATGACTGCATCTCTTTAGCAGGAGGAACCCTTACCCTTCCTACCAGAGTAACTTTTCTTTTCTATTCTCTCTTTCTAAAATAGTTTCCCAGCCCAATGTACTCCAGTGCAGCTAAGCACCAAATCATCTTCTCCTGACAGATACTGAGTTTGAGAAGGTAGTAAGTAGCTGGGACTGAGGTGGGAATTACAACTATGCCTATCCCACCTGCTCACTCTCACCACCACTGAGGCTGGGTCCTTTCAAGTTACAGCACAGAAGAGCATGCAAAGGAACAGAAGAGAGATTTGCATTCTCTTATTTGTCATATGGATAAAAAGCGCTGATTATGATTTTGACCTGGTACAGTCTAGCTGCCAGGTGCCAAAGTCCACACTGAAGGCTGGCTACTAGTAAAGGCTTCAGCAATAGTTGCATAGACTGAATCCTGATAAGCTGTGCTTGCCTAAGAAACAGCAGTAAGACATGGCTTTTGCATCTGTTCTGATGAAACTAGCATCCGGGTGACAGGTCACAACTACAGCAGTTTAGCTGAAAGTTTTTTGTATATTTTTGCACCCCCTCCCTGCTCTGCAATGCCCAGACTTGTGTCAGTTCCACCATCTCCAAAGTCTCTTTCCTTGGACTGCTGCTGGGAATAATTTGGGAGCTCAGATCACACAGCAACATTCAATGGCACTTGCTGATGTTATAAGGATGCTGCAGCATGACTTCAGAAGCAGGTATAAACAGAGCTTTGGGGGTCTCAGCTTAATAGACCAAGATACACTACTGAAGAAGGAAACACAGAGCGGGCCTCATACCAAGCTTTTCCCCACTCCATGAGCATGGGATGCTTCCTCTGGATGGTTCTCCTAAACCTATTTGGGAGCGTGAGACCTAATTTTGCTGCCCTTACATACGTGAAATTTCTAGCAAGTAGACTGGTAGGACTGAGCTTCAAGTAATATAGATTTGATGCCCATGCTCTTCTGGTCCATTTATCATGGGGCTGCCCCCTCAAATTTTTCCTAGTTTTAGGTATAAATGCAACATGCTGTATCTTAGCCAAAAGGACCAAGTTTGACACATTACCAATGGCCCTCACTAAAAATCACTAAGAGAGTAATAGCACAATGGTGTTTTAGCATCACCAAAGATGTGCTGCTGCTCCCCTGGGAGAGGCTCACTTCCCTAGCGATTTAAGATGTCTTTATAAAGTGACATGCACTTGTATAAGAATGACTTTTATTAGCTGGATTCCTTCTATGACAGACCCACAAATGTGTTTCTACTTTTAATTGTTAAAGAATGAAATGGAATCTTGACAAATAACTTCAAACAATAATGCATGTGAAGAGCCAATATTTCTCATATTTTCTTCACTAATAATAACTGAGATAATGAAGATTAGAATATTTTAATTATTTATTTTGCTTTTATACTTCTTGAAGGCTTCTCAATGTAAAAAACAAAAACAAAAACCCACAAAACAAAAAAAACCCCACCAAACAGGAAAGGCAACAACGTGCTTTTGTCTGCAGTCAGCAGCTGTGAATCCAAATTCAAATCCATGTCCAAATTAACTTTAAGTATGAGGCACTAAAATTCAGTTTAAAGCTGGGATCCATCTCTGCTTGACAGCTTTGTATATGATCATCTCACAGGGCTGCAAAACAAATTCCAACACAGAAGCTGTGAAGAACACAGGCAAATGACCAAGATTCCTGCGACAGGAGAAGTGTGTGAGATCCCAAGTTCATTTTGAGCATCACACTGTAGCACAATGGTTTGATAACATTTCAACAGTAGAATCACATAACTATCAACAGATGTACTGTTATGCCAAAGAACAAAATCTGCTAGGCTTAGAGACAAATTGTAAAAACCAGCCCTGCTGTCAGGGCACGGGTCTCTCCTTTACCTGAATTTCCTGTATAGTGTCTTCCTCTTTAGTGTCTGTTTTTTTCTCTATTCCCTCTCCACGAAGCAAGGCTTCCAGAGTTGTACTTTCTGAGGTGAACCCATCTTTTTTCAGAGGCAGATCAACTTCTGAAAAACAAAACACACTGACTGTATGTGTCTACCCCAGACAACAAGCAGAAGGACAGAGGTGACAAGCAGAAGACTGGCAGACAATCAAGTTTGTTTCTATCTTGAAGGAGAGAGAGTTCTTCAAGACCATCTTTTAACCACTAAGGATCCCTATATAGGATTTAATTCTATCTTACTGAAAACCTGGTATCTTTTCAATTGTTGTGTTTGTTTGAAGGAAAAAAATGCTGGACATATTGCATCAGGAAGAAATAAATGGGGAAAAAAATGCTTCTCCTTTATGTAAACTCTCTATGCTTCAAATAAAGAACAAAACCAGGACTTTGTAAGATATATAATAAACAAAAAACATGAAGAGCTGATCTCCTGAAGAAGAAAAGTAGTTTAATGCAATTTAGCATCTTGCACAGTTTATACAGCACAGCTTCAAGCAGCATTCTTCTACTCCAGCCTATGTTCCACATGTGTGGAAGCAGAAAGCTAGTGTGTGGGGCCAATGCTGAGAACTTAACCTGAAAAACCAAAGGGATGTGTCTTGAACTTTCATGTAATATTAAATAGAAAAAATCTCCGGTTTTTGTTTGTTTTTTTTTTTTTTAAATAGGCCTACACCAATGAAGAAACCAGTCAGCACAGCTATAAGTGCAGAATCTAGCTCACAAAAAGTACAGCCCCTAGTCACTGCAGGAAGAGACGAAGGCTAGCTTGGGGGCAGGCCTGGGGCACAGGACTCTAAAGACAGTGAGGGTTTATGGGGAAGTTTGATGCAACTTGCCATACAAGTGAAGGAACAGAGCCTTACTCCCCTTCCAAATCCTGCTACTAGGTGATGAGGCAGTGCAGCAGACAAGGCAAATACAGCATGTCTATTTTAGCAAGCCGTTAAAATACACCTAGCGAAGAATTCCATTTTCCTTGTAGATCCTGGCCTCAACCCCAGTAATGAAAGGGTTCATTCAGAGCAGCTCTATGGCAGGGCAACGTGCAGAATGTCTCTTTACCTGGCAAGGCCAGGTATGGGTTTCTCAAGTACTCCCTCCCTTCTACAATGAATTCCTTCCTCTATACCAATAGATTTATAAGTAATAACGTACAAGACCAATGCTCACAAATCAGCATCTGGTGTCCTTAATTCACAGCTCTGTCCACTCCTTATCTTTTAGGACTGTGCCATGTTCCCCAGCCTGCCTGAAGCTCCCTGCCTTTCTATCACCATGAGAAACTATTGTAAACTTTCTATTGTAAACTCTGCAGGGCAAAAATTCATGTGTTTTAGAGCCCCAAATCACTCCTGCAATCCAAATAATGAATGTACACTTCCACTTGGGACAGTAAAGTATAATGTGTTTCCTGGGGGCAGTTGCATCCCAGAAATATGTTTGTTCTATATATGAAAAACTCTAAGCCAGCAAATGATTCAGGGTCCCTGATCAGTCCTTCCACAACATGCTGCTCAAGTCTTCTGAAGTGAGAGAGCAGTGCTCAGCCAATAACCACAGAAAATCCAGCAAAAATTCCAGCAAAAGCTATTCTATTCATGGAGGGAAACACTGAGTACAAACCATGCAGAAAACCCAAACCACTGGGATTTTCAAAGGAAACTCCCGGGACAACCCACACAATGGGGTAGGGTCAACTGTGCATTGATCCCCCTTCTCATCACAAGGAGGTCTATTCAACCAGGCCTCTGTTTTCAGCATTAAGCTGTGCACACCCATCCCATTACACCACCTTCCCCAACTCCTCTCTTACTTAAGCTATAAAAAAGACAGAAAAGTCAACAGAGAACTGAATACAGATTGAATTTTCCTATATGAGCTCCTAGTACCTCCCTCTGGATGCTAAATCCAGACATTTCAATAGAAATAAGGGATTTTAGACTCGATTTATGTGCAAATCCCAACACTCGAATCTAAAGTCACTGAGGAACCTCCATAATCATCTCTGGCTGTGGGCTTGGCTTCATTTCAATGTCCCACGCTTAGGTGCAAAAGGGCTTTTGCTCTGTATTTAGAACCTTATGGGACTGCAAAATCCAAGGGGTCATCGTCCATTCAGCAAGAGAATAAGTTTCAAGCAAGCTCAAGGGCGTCGGAAACAAACATGTCTTCACTGTGACAAGTTGTTCCTGTCTCTGGATACCGATACACTCAGAAAACGAATGCATTACAAAAGCAAATGAGCAAGGAAGATGGCTAATCTGTAAAAGATACAGTAATGAAGACAGGAAATTATCTTTCTAAATCACTTTTTGAATCCTCAGAGATAAATATCTTCAAAAATCTAAAAGACAGTCCAGTTAACCTAGAGAAATAGTTAAAAACTACTAGGGATCATTAAATTAATTTCACTAAATCCCTAATTTTCTCTTTCTTATTTAACTCTTCAGGATTTTCCCAAAAAAGCTAGAAAAGTATCTTTTTCTCTTATGCCTGTACCATAAAGAAAACTGAGAAGCCAACTCAACACCTGAAATGTAGTTTTCATGTGAAAGATCAAGGCTTTCCCCAGACCACAGGAACTGCTGCACAGAAGTGAAGCAAAGTCCATTCCAGCCACTGTTCTGCTTATGAAGGTACCAGCCAATGTCAGAAGCTTCAAACAAGGCCAGAGGGACACTATTCTAGGCTTGAGAAAGCCATGAGCCTACACTTTCCTCTGTTTGCTTTGATATTTGTTGTGCTATACTGTGCAGTCACAAAGGACTTCGGAGAACAAGATATGAGCATCTGCCAGGAGATAAATGTAAATAAAATAACCTATCCTAATACTGCATTTCATCCTGATCTCTAACAGGTCAGTCCTAAGGGGTAAATGCAGTATCACTTCCAGTTATCCTAAATCTGTCTCTTCTGGGAATACACAGAATAGCCCAGCCCTTTCTGAATTTTGATACACTTTTGCCCTCAATGTTTTGCTACCTGAGTGAGTTCAACAGCTAAACTACAGTTTGAAAGGGGTGTTTCACCTTATTTATTGCTTGCCCCCTTGTTCTTGCTATGACATGGGGAAAACAGAAGTTCCTGACCACATTTTTTTGTCATTTCTTCTTATTCTTCTCCTTTCGAGGATAAACAGTTACAATCTTTTCTATTACTCTGCTGTGGGAAGTTTTCCATGTGGCTTTGTCCTGTCAGGCCTCTCTGAACTTCCTCCGATTCCTCAGTAATGTTCCCAAGATGAACCAATACTGCACTTGATATTTTCAGATGAAACCATATCTCCCATTTAAACAAATGCATTACAATTTTCTTTACGCTACTCCTCAAGCAGTGTCCTGCAGTGTACAAGCTGCATACTAAGCAGAATTAGGAACCTTGTACCAGGTAGAAGAACTTCCTGTAAGTAATACATTCAAACACACAGGTAACAAATTAAAATGTCCATCTCACCATCCATTCACCAAGCACATGCAGATCTCCCGAAGGAGGCCTGCACAGACCTCCCTGGCCACAATGGCTCTAAATAACGTTTGTACTACTACTACTAAATTAATTTCACTATCTTTGTAGTTTACAAGGTGCTCCCTCTCTCCAGCTTGTTCACTACTATATTACACAACACTGGATCAAATGCCAAACCTTGATGCACCAGCTGTTAGATTTTTTCTATAATTAAAGTTCTTTGTTTCATTTTGTCTTCTGTGTTTCATCTTTTATTCTAAAAGTTTTGATCCAAGACAATGCTTTGTTTCTCTTTGGAGGCCTATCACAAACCAAAAAATTCAGAAAGTGTAAATAAATTGTCAACCTCCTTATCTATTAGTCCTTCACATACCATGAAAAGAATTCTAAGAAAGTAATGAGGAGTGCTTTTCCTTGGTAGGAAAAAAAAGTAGTCAGTTAGTTAGAACCTCCTATATCATCATTTCCCAGGTGCTTTACTGCTTATACCTAATTACTGTTTCAATCAATTTCTCAAATGTTTCTGCAGAATTTATGAGTCTTTAAATCCTTCAATCACATCCAAATCCTTTTTAAATACAGGTAGTAACATTTGCTACCCACTAATTGTTCTAAATTCTTTCTATTGGAACTCCTAGTTTGTATCACAAGCTCTTCTTTAGACACTGTAACTTCAGAGAACATAATCTTTATTACACGTAATAACTACTAGTAAAAACATAACTAAAAGCTTACTCTTTTATAAATAAATTTTAAGAAAATTTGTAGATAAATTTCCTTTTTATTAATATTGCAATGCAGTAGCACCTGGTTGGTGTAGGAGATACAGGAAATATAACCATACAAAATGGAAGTGTCAAATCAACAAAAATCATCAATGAAAAATAAAATGTTATTTTAGAATTCTTCCTGTTTTAATAAACCACAGTATTATTGGTGTCACAGCTAAATATTGTGCATATATTACAATTCAAATATGTGTGTGTGCATACAATTAAAATTTATGTTTCTTAACTTGGCAGAGTCCCTTTCATAGTGATTAAATTAATATGGTTATTTCTGCTTACCAGCTCAGTGCAGCAACCTCTCTATTTATCAAGGTCCTTACACTGTGGTGGTAGAATCTGAATGAGCACCCATGCCAGCATCATTCCTGTATCTGTTTTCTATTGAACTGCTGCCTCCAAAAGAAGCACATTTTCACAAATCCTACAAAATGGTAGGCTTTTTCAAGTTTTGATTCACCAAAATAGCTGCAAATTCCTGTCCTTAAATACACTACATTTGGTTCACAATGCATTGGGAGCTAAGCAACTTTTCAGTGTCTCTTTGAAACATAAATTAAAAACAACCATCCTTTTTTCTATACAGTGCAATGTATTTGTTTTACAATGGATCATTTCCATCTCCACAGTAGCAGCTGCCACCCAAGCCATCATCTCTGTGCACTCGTAAGCAGCTCCATTTCCAGTTCTAATTGGGAACAGAGATACTTATTGGGTGAGTTCCAGCATGATCTATCATGCCAGAGACAGCTACTATGCAAACCAAAGCAATCCAGCTTCCAAAAACCCTCTTAGACAAACACTGACTTTGCACATAGATTCTTGCATTTTTGTTTCTTGGTGATGGTTTTTCGGAGCATAAAAAGTGCCAGAGGAAACGATACAGTATGAGTCCATGAAGTGCTGTTTAAGGTGGATAAATCCAAGGATATTACCTTAATAACCACTACCTCTTTAAAATCATATAGGTGGTCTAAAAAAGCCGCCTAATTCACAGCAAACAGAACTACTGCTGAGTGAATGCAGCCACTAAGCTCATTAAGAGGATGTGGCAGGATGTGTCTGAAAGTGCAGTGCAGTGGCTCAGCAAGCAATTAAATCCCATGACAGTTTAAAATGAGAATCTATCAGTGTCACAAGAGTGTGAAGCCTCAGCATCTCTGCTGTTCCCACCTCCAGCATTTTATTTATGATGGCATATTGGGAACATGGGAAGTCAAAAAGATTATAATGAAATATGCCATATAAAAACCAGATTAAGCCTGCTCTTCTTTGGGGAAATATGCAGAGAGAGAAGCTGTCTGTTAGCTGTCGAGTTTGCAAAAGATACCATCTTTTGGGATGGTGCTCTCTGCCAGCAGACAGAGAGCCCCAGGGGAAATGGTGGTGAAAAACCCAGACAAGCAGCATCCATCCATCCATCATATGCTCATCTCCACATCTCCAAGGCACAAATAGAGCGTTAGAGTGCAAAGAGTGGGGGCAGGGGGGGATGGAATCCCCTAAGAAAGAAAGATGAGACAGTGCCTTACATGAATAGCTGGATTTTGTAGCTTTTCTCTGTGTGCACAACCAGAGTCTCCTTAGCTTGTTTGCTTGTTACGTTCAGGGCCAGTACAGTGATTTGTTAGCACCCTTGTAACTGATGCATTCACAGCAGTGACCAGAACCAAGTATGCTAAAGGCAGGGCTCTGCAAGCTTTTTTCATAAGCATGCCTCTGCCAGCACAGCACAGCATGGATCTTCACTCCTCTTGCAGACCTGGATCTTCAAAAACCCTTCTTTCACTGCATTGCCTCCTACCATCCCAGTGGCAGAGGCTCACATTATTGCTGTTATGCTTTAATCTTGACCTTCCATGGTCCCTGCTATCCCAGCCTGTGCTCCCAACACTAGTGCAATTCAGCACCCATCTGTAGCAAACTTGTCAGTGCTAGTTCTACACTTACAATCCTCTCCAACTCTGGTCCACAGGACCTCCTGTCAGCCCAGCCCTGGGCCTCCCCTGAGACTAGACTACCAATAACACAGACCCTCACAATGAGTCCATAAAACCAAACAAATGCCCCTAGAGACTAGTAAACATCAAATTCACTTTATTTTTAATCCAAGCCAGATGCAATAAAGCCATGGCTATACTAGAGATTGTAAGGGTACTCCAGTAACTCTTTGTTTCCCCCACCAATTCCACCCTCAAACTTAATGTATATTATTGCACTCAAGGTAAACAGGGCCATGGTGAGAACAAGAATCCAGTCAAAGAGAATGATACACCAGTTTTAGAAGCAAGACTACTTGAAAACAAGAGAGTATTTGTTTCCTCAGAAACAAATCATTTTGTGTGGAAGGAATATTTCACAGGACTATCTGCCATGAAGTGAAAACTCCTCTTCAGGCTGAAGCCATGGGATCCTATAAAGCTCTGAAAAGAATCTTCGTAGACACTTGTTGCAAATTTCAGGCACTACTGAGGTTTGCTCTAGGGAGCACAGGGAGACAGGAAAATCCCAGTGTCTCCCTAGCACCTCTTCCTGCAAAGCTGCTAGTCTCATGGTAAGGTTGCGGGGAAGCAGGGGACAGAGGGAAAAGGTTAAGAGAAGGAAGAAGACAGATGAAACTATGATATGGGGGACTGTGCACTTTCACTCTTCAGCCTGGGTGTAAACTGCAGAAAAATCAGAGGACAACTTGAATTTTAAGACCAGGATCCAATGGAAAGCTTCTATCAGTCCCCAGCTAAAATATGTCCCAGGAGGCTACAACACAACAGGTGGGAGAAATAAGGCTGCAGAAAACAGCAGAGGTCCTCAAACATAAGGTTAAGCATTGTTTAGTTTAACCCATCATCAAAATGTGGACTTTACAACCAGCTGTATTTCTTTGGCAGACTAGAATGCCTCTATAAAGTCTCTCAATAAAAAAAAAAACAAAACAGCCCTCCTGTCGGTTGTCTCTTGGAAGTTCTTTACAGATTTATTTCTCAGCACAGATATAAATCATTGTCACATATAATATACTGTACCTGCTTCTCAGAGATTGACAAATTACAATATCAGGCTAAATGCTGGATCAGGTAACTACCCTCAGAGCTCAAATCATAAAGGAATATCTCCATTCAATAACATTATTCTAGCAGTCATTCGTGTTCTGATCACTCTTGTATTTGTGTTCTAGATAGGCTCACAATGCACCAGGACTTTTGCAGCATCAGGCAAAACTGTAGGCAATATTGAGGGACAGAGGCTGAGTAACTGCTAAAATTTAGAGAAAATTCCTGAGTACAGAGTCTATTCCTTTGGGCTTTGCATCACCCTAACAGGGCTACTGGCCTGTTCGGAGTAAGAGAATAACGTGGCTCACCTATCTGCAAATGGTCATATAGATACACTTACAGAGACAGATGGGCCTTTTGACCCATGAGAAGAATATGATTACTGTCCAGTAACCAGATAACTATCAGCAAACACCAGTCACCCCCACACTGCACACTCTGCAAATGGTAACAGGGAGTGGACCTCCACTGCAATCAATTGTACTATTTCCATATGTGACAGCACTAAATAAAACCACTCATACTAAATACAAACTCATATATAAACCATGCGTAAAACCAGCCATGCTGTAACCTTGCTGCAAATTCTGTGAGATTTCGCATAGCTTCTCCTCTTCCTTATCGAGGACAGTGGAGGGGATACCTTTAGTAACAGATAAATCTCTGTAATGCAGTTATCTCTCAGCTGCAGCGCACAAGCATTCCGATTAATTCAGTCCAGGCCTAGCAGAGCCGGCACTAAGCCAGAGCTGATAAACCTGCCAAAGCCAATCCGAGTCCTGCAATGATTCTTGGGAGCCTGCTCTGCACTTTCCCATGCTCCAGACTGAGGGCGGTTATTTTCTGGGGTGCACCTGCCCACATAATACAGCAACTCTGTCAATGAGGCCCTTCTAAAACCCAAAGGACTGGGTAGAAGGCAGGGACATCCAGTCAGCTTTGAAGGCACCAGCAAGGATGCAGCAGGGCTTATTAGCACTGCTTAGTCAGATTACAGGTGTCCTGGTCCTGGTCCTGATCCTGCATCTCTGTCTGCAAAGCTCTCACTTGCAAGAAGACGATGCGCTGCACCCAGGCAGGCTGGGGAAGCAGGACAGCCACGTACACATCGTGCAGTGTCTGACAAAGTCAGCCATGCCAAGCAGAGCTGACTCAGCACCCCCGGCTTAGTAAATACCAACCTGCATAAACCACTGAAGAATAGAAAGGCCACAGCAAAGCAGCAATGAATTTAGGATGGGATACGGAACAATCACCCTAGATGCTGCCCTTGGCATCGTTGCTGTCTCACCATGTGATCTTGGGCCAAACTCTAACAAAGGTACCCTTTGCTTTTCCATCATCTGTTAAATGGAGATAGTCTTCATCTATCCTCTGGGGTTTGGTAGGGCCTGTTTAATATTCATAGGCATTCAAGTATTCAAATAAAATGCACCAAAAATGCAAGGTGTTCTTACAGGTTCTCACAAAGCCAGGCTTACACACATTTCTTTTCCAGCCAAGAAAAACACTGAAAAAGCAAGACTATTTACACAGATACCAGACTTCAGAGGCCAATTCACAAATTCCAAGGAATGAGGATAGTATTTACTCATACAGTAAGATCCGTCTGACAGATGAAGTTATGTAATTGAAAAATGTTATTATAAAAAGGAAGGCTTGTAATAGAAAAATGGCATGAGATGCTAGTAGGTATCCTTTCAGAAATGGGAAAGAACAAAGCAAATAATTTACTGAGATGCTCAGATCTCCTGCCATAAAAAGGCAAGAAATTCCAAAAGGCCTATAAAGCGTTTAGACAAAAAGGTGAACTCTAGAATTAATAACAGAATGGTAAACAGGAAGATTAATGGCACCAGAGAAAATGCAGATGGTGAAGCCCAGCCTGCAGGCTCAGCAAGACTCTGAATAGGGAGGGGGGAAAAGGCAAGGTGTAAACAAGGTGACCTTCAAAGCCACGGGAATGCCTGCCAACAGGCCAGCCAGAGGGCATCCTGAGACACAGATGTGCCATCTGTGCCATCTCTCCTTTCCATAGCTGTCTCATGAAAACATGAACAAAATTTGTCTTTTTAAAAATTTTCAGGGAGGCAAAATGGGTAGCAGCAGAAAATATGACCATTAATTCAAAAGGGGCACAATTAAATGCACGGGTTGGAAAAGGATGCTATCTATTTTGTAAAGAAAATACAAAAGAATTCCCTGAATATCCGCACTTAGAAAGGTCTTGTGCCCACTTGTAAAGCCTGCTTGTGCAGGGAGGAGAAACTGGTTTTCACTAAACAAATGTTTTCCTTGAAGGTTTATGCTTTAGGCTTATGGCAAAAAGAAAAAACAAAACAAAGCAAAACAAAACAGCACAAATAGCAAAGCAGCTCTTTAAACCCACAATGGTATAAATTTTACCCATCTTGGCATAAGTCTATTCACTCCAGATGGAACATTTGGGTTGAAAGCAGGTAAAGATTCCTAAGACACCCCTATGTCCAATGTCTGCTTTTACAGAGTTCCCTTGCTTTGTCTCAGTGCTTAGTTGGGCCTTGAAGCTTTGTGTATGCCTGGGAGATCTCAGTTCTATGCCTACAGTAAAATGTGGGAGAGAGAAATCTCTTACTACAGTTCTGCAGGGGAGCCTGGCTCTTTCAGACCCGATGCTTACATCATTGAGGTCAACCAGGAAAATTTAAAAAGTAAATGCAATCACATATTTTTTAAAATAAATCAATCAAACACCACAGTGGGGCAGTGCTAAGGGGAACAATGTTATTTCTAAATAAGCCTTCTACAAAATAAGTCAAATACCTTCTGCTATGATATCCAGAGGCAAGAACTTTAGGGAAAAGTGGAATAAGCAACCACATCACAGCTCACCATGGGAAAAAGCAGACCCTAGCTGTGGGAGTCCAGCAGGTGGTAAATTCACACATCTTTTCCTTCCAGCCTGGCTCAAAGTACATAAAATCTGAATTTTTCAGACAAAAACTGGCCCATCTGAGTTCAGTGCTGAAATCACTTAATTCAGTGCTAAGTGTGCAAGCAGACATATCTGAATGTTTTTTATTCTGATGGGCTGCATATCAACTGCAACAAAGATATTTGCGTGACCTCCAGTTTCACAGTAGAAACCACGGGTGCAGGATGAGCTCAGGCAGCTTGTGCAGCCCCAGTACTGTTGCATCAAGCAGGCTTGACTCAAGCGAGCTTGTGATTGCTGATGGGAGCTGCCATCATGGCTCTGGGCAGCAGTACATACCTTTCTCCAGAAAGCCCCATCACATGGCTGTATTGATTGCTTTTTGAATAGAACAGGAATCGAGAGATGAAGTACACACCTGAAGACACTGAAGTGGCATTGAGGAAGGAATCAGGAAGAACAAGGGAGAAAAACAGCAAGATGGACAAAAGCAATTATATTCTTTCTCCTTGCCTACTACAGCTAACCTGTGGCAGGTTTGTTCTGAAAACTGCCACGGAAAAGTCTGAAAAATGGAAGCTCTGGGCCTTGAATTATGCCTTTTCAATATCTCTCTTCTTTCTCCTCTCTGCTAACAGAGAAACGCTGTAAACTCCTAGATCCTGAATATAATCTGGCCCCTTTCTGCACCTTACAAAACACAGTGAAAATAGATTATAATGAGGAAGAGGGAGAGATAGCCATGCAAGGGGAAAACAAAGTGAAATAGAGAATAGTTGCTCTTCTCTCCTTTCCCCCTTTTCAGCTGTCATTTCCCTTTGTTCATCTAATATTGAGCAAAACTAAGCCAAAGGAGCTGCCGTGCTGGGCTACAAGATTGATGGCTGCAGGCAGACTCCACCATGAAGAGACGGATGACTGGTCATTTCCCGCAATGCACTGAGAAACATCCATCCTTGCAGACATGCTGAGCCCATTTGTGCTCCTTTTGAAAAGAGAGATAAACACGGGCAGCCGGAGGCACCTGAGTGTCCTTCTCCCTCAGAAGGACACAGTTATACTCCTTTGGGTTCCTTGAGAAGGTTGCTCTGTCCATCCCTGAACATCTGTCTGTGGGATTTGCTAACTCTCTCCCTCTCCCAGCAATCATCCATCTATTAGAGCATAGAGCAGGTCAGAAGAAAACGGTGAAGAGAACAGTGTGACAACCTCATCAATCTACAGCTACTTGCTTGGCTATTTAGTTTTCTTTATGCTATTCCTAAATGCGGGAGGGGAGAATTGCTACTGGTATGAAAGAGTGAATTGTGGAAATGGCAACATGGATTGGAGTAAGTCCTTATGACTATTAAAATGTTGTGCATGTACTAAAGCAGTAGGGAACTAATTAAGATTCAGGATTAAAAGGCAAAACAAAGAAGTTGGATGCACTCTGGTACCATCTGTAGCACTTGCTGAGAGTTCAGATGTACTTGGGGCACCATCTTTAGCAGAAAGAGGTTAATTTTCTTATTTTGCCCATTCAGATATTAACAGAAAACTCCCTGGAAGAATATACTGTAAGTATATTTATAGCACCCACCCTGGTATAATAGCTTCAGAGGCATAAAGCACTTAATCCTGACTCCTTTCTATTAACAGTATCTTTGTATGCTGATACTGTCCTAGTCTATAGCATTGCTCACAGATACAGCCTGTGTTTCCAGTTCTCCTGTTGTGCTGCTACCTCACTTAGGCAATGAGCCTAAGGCAATGGCAGATGTACCCATAGCATCATTTACAAATACAGCATCACTCCAGAAATTCCTATAAGTATGAACCTCACTTTATCAAAGTAGCACATATCTGTAACTGTGTCATTCATAGACATTGCACCAAGGAAATAATGAGAAGATAAAAGCATTCACCATCTCTCAAAAACACAAAGAAATTAGTCACTTGCTTAAAGTGTTTAAATGTAGTATTAGACCTACAACAGTCTGAGCCAGCTTTAAAAATTTGTCTTTTATTCCCATAATGCAATGCTGTATATTTTAGGCCAACAACAAAAGGATTTTCACTACAGCTCTGTAGGTCATGCATAGGATATTAATCATGACCATATGTGTTTCTAAGACATCAACCCCATACTGCCCAAGGGTAATCACATGCATTCAGAAGTGCGTCATTTCCATCAAGAGGAGTAAAGTTTTCCTCCTTTCTCCTACATCAAGAACCATAGCTTTAGCTGATGGAAATTGCTGCTTGCTTAGTCTTTAATGGAACTGTACCCACCTACAACAACTAAGGTCTTGGCCCTATATTACCTTGCTTGTTTAAGGGGAACCATGCTCCAAGTCCATCCTAAGTGAGATCTCTGATCTGGAAGACATTGCATAGAAAAGCCATATCCATCTATTCCATTCTTAATCCCCCTTCAAATGGACATTGCATTGACCCTCCTTCCCCCAAAGAGTTCATTATTGGGAATGGATGCCATGGCAAACACCAATGGTGTCAGAATCCTGAAGCATAAAGTACCTGTAATAAACTATTAGGCAATCAGATGCAAAATGCAGAGGATATTGAAATGAATTGTAATCTAGTAAAAAATATACTTAATATCTCTGAGGTCCAAGATGATTATGAAGCTGTAAAATGTTTATTTCAGAGAATGGGAATGACAGACTGAAGACTTCCACCAAGGAAGGTGGTGGGAGGTGCAGGGTTGTGGGAGGAGAAGCCATCACACTCTCCATTCTACTCTCAGCAAATCTGTAAAGCTTGACTTGTAAGATTTCAAACTGGACTTTATATTAACATTTATTGCTCATTTCTTTATATTGCGTACCAGAAAAATATCACCTGCTATAAATTTTATGATATTTCATACTACAAAACAATTTCATTTGCTATGTGTCAGAATAACAACAAAACTGAATAAAAATTTGTTTAAAATAGTATTTTGATTGTAATGATATTCCATAATCTCTTTGCTATTTTTTGTTAATATTTGCTTCTACAAAATAGTGCACAGGTTCTACTATATGGTTGATCAGCTAGCATAGTGACTTTATTGGGCTCCATCTTGCAGGATGCCGAGTACCAAACCTGGAAGTCTGGTCCAACTCAGTAATTTACATGTGGATTTAAATTTAAGCATGTGACAAGTTCCATTAATTACAAAAAGATCACTGATGTTCTTAAAGCCGAAGCTCAGGTGCTTTCCTTGCTTGGGGTTAGACAGCTTGGCATCTTACAAGACTAAGCCCTGGGCACTTGATCCTGTAAACCCTTTTTCATGTGATTACCCGAGAATTCCCAGGATTACTCATATGAACATACAAAATAGATGCAGTGAATTAGATAAAAGATACCCATTTCCTAGGATCTTGTGTCCAGTACTTGCATCTAGACTATTCTTGTGCTTCACAAAAATCCTTTTGCCAATGTGGCTTATTCTTTTTCAGGCGTCAGTACCGGCTATACTAAGAGAAGTGTAGGAGGTTTGCCTGCAAAGTTGTTCAGGTTCCGCTCTAGCTGCAAGACTCCTACAGGGCAGACAGTTTCCCAGTCACCCCTCCCCTTGGCTGGAGAGCTGATGATTTGCACCTTGAGGGGAAGGAATTTGCCACGTACCATCCGCTGGCGCTTCCCCAAGGGCTCCCATACCCCTTCCTCCTGACAATCCTTGAGGGAACTGCTTGGCCAACCTGCTCCTAGGCCCCACATGCCTACTCAGGGAG
>NW_010313631.1:40434-40797 GCF_000700745.2 Antrostomus carolinensis
TCTTTCAAAGCCACCTTTTCTCTAAGAAGAGAATCCCATCCTCAGCTCACCTGCACTCCCTGCTTTTTAAAGTTAAATCTGTTTATTTCAGAAATAAGTAATCCTGATGGTTACTTACAAACATTGATGTTAACTTCATAGTAAGGGGATACCTCTCCAGTAGCAATATGTCCTGGTTTTGCTAGGATAGAGTTAATTTTCTTTTTAGTAATTGGAGTAGCTGTATTTTACTTTCAGTGTTTCAGTTCAGACATAGTATGAGAAGAATGTTGATAACAGTACTGGTGTTTTTGGTTGCTGCTGGAGCTCAAGGCCACGGTGTTTGTCTGCTTCACAGCTGCACTAGAACTGGGAGGGAGAAGC
>NW_010313631.1:41148-41733 GCF_000700745.2 Antrostomus carolinensis
GGGGGGGGAGGGTGATAGAGCAGGCTGTGTTTGGCTGCAAGCTGCAAGCAAAAGGGTGAATCCACCCAAACCACCACAAATAATGTCTCTTAGAGACATGGCTTTCACAGTCAGGCCTTTGCAGCTTAAGAGGCACATGTTGAAAAGTCTCTTCCTGAAGACACATCCTAGCAGCCAGAGGTAAAGTAGTAAAGAAAAGCAAAAGAGCAAAACAACAGGCTGGATAACACAGAAAGGGTGGCAGCACTACAAGCAAGATCCCTCTCAAACAGTCCTGGTATTTCAAGCCAATGCCATCGCGGCTGCCTGAGCCCTCCAAGCTTTCCTCACACTTTGCAAATCGAGCCCCAAGAGATCACAGAATCACAGAATGTTAGGGATTGGAAGGGACCTTGAAAGATCATCTAGTCCAATCCCCCTGCCAAAGCAGGAACCTAAATGAGATCACATAGAAAGGTGTCCAGGTGGGTTTTGAATGTCTCCAGAGAAGGAGACTCCACAACCTCCTTGGGCAGCCTGTTCCAGTGCTCCGTCACTCTCACTGTAAAGGGGTTCCTTCTCAAGTTTAAGCGGTACCTCCTGTGT
>NW_010313632.1:0-18621 GCF_000700745.2 Antrostomus carolinensis
TCCCTACAAATTACCTAGAAAGTGACATAGTAACTGAAAGCCCTTTCAAAGTCAACAGAAGAAACATCTATGTTTCCAATTTAAGCCAAATTGCAGTATGTGCTGTTTGAATGGTGCTCTATCACGAAATTAAGTAAGGAGAAAAAAAAAAAATAATAAAAAAGAAAGAAATCAGCTGCCAGTGCCCCAGCCAAGCCAAGCCTTCTTTTGGTTCCAAGTATTTATAAGGCCAGGCAAAAACAGTGTTACAGTGGGCTGGTAATGTATTAATGGCAAAGTATCTTTTTTTGAAAGGTCAAATTGCAATACTAGAATCTAAGATGTTAGTGCTCTGCAAGACATAACCAAGCATCACATTTATTGCACTGTATAGGATTATGCCCTAAAATAGAAATAATTAGTATTTATTCCCAATTAGTTTTAAAAATTCAGTGGTAAGAATCAGTAAATACATTATGCCCCACAATATCTTTTAAAAACCACTAGGTTTTCTTTTAAATTAAAGCCTCTTAATTCTTTACAGTCAAAAAAATCGAGTTCTGTAAACTGTCATTTTTAGTTTCCATTGACAATCACTATTTACAGAAAAGAGCTGACAGTGACAATACTAACAGACAAAAGATAGAGTGATGCTCTACAGTCATTTCTCTTCTAGGAATAGCCTTCCAAGAACAAAAAGTTATGCACCTGGAATCACAGCATGTCTCATCTAGATTATTTAAGCATAAGAACAAAACCCTAGGTTCCCTGGAAAAGCTGTGTAGCAATGCGATTTCATGTCACGAGAGGGCACCAAAGTCCAGTTAAGAGGAAGCCTTGCAGGCTACTTTCCTGTTGCAGCATCTCTATTGCTCCACTGATCCCATGCTCCATTCTGTGCCAGGAACTAATATCATAGTTTTGATTTTATGCTCACAAACTGCATGGCTCTAATTCGCACAGTCATGGAATTGCACATGTGAATCAGGAATTGTTTCAGGTAGGATTATTTTTTGTTTGTGTTTATTTATTTTTTTTTAAACTGAGCCTTCCTTCATCTAAATATAAATTAAATGTGAAAATTTATCCAGCAATTGAAACTACAATTAAGAAACTTGGTGTCTTTTGACAGATATGCTATGTATGTGCAGTAGAACTGCACATACACATTTCACACTAAGGATCATCAAGCCTTTCTTCAGTCCAATCTGTGAACCATCCCTTTTAAAGACTTGTAAGATGACTCTGCTGCAGCTGGAAGACTCCTGTCTAGCCTGTGAAACTACTGAGAAGATCATGTTAAGCAGGATCATAATGCAGAAGCTGAAAATATCCACTGTGCCTAGAAGAACCTGTCAGACTTCAAAAGCACACAGAAAGCTTAACCTTGTAAAAGCCTGGATGCTACTATAAAAAACAGTAATTTAATAGGTAATTAGCTTTTCTTTTCATGTAACCTTTTATTACAGCAGCAGTGTTATAGCTTAGTGGCAACTCTGCAGATCTGAGAAACAGTAAAACCACCCAAATAAAAGCGTATTGTCATAGGTACTTCTTATATGCAGATATATTCTTGTATACAATACATTATTTTCTAAAATATTGTAGTAATTATTTTCTCAGTCCAAAACCACCAAAGCATTAGTGTGGACATTAAAGACACCTTGAAAACTTTGCATCTGAGCAGCTCAGAAATGGAAAACTGAAATGTGAATTCTAGTTACCCAAATCCTCCTGGTTAGCCTGCTGCATCCCCATGCTCTTCAAGAACTCAGGACACTTGTTTTACAGATTCTGACTCCAAACTAGAAAGGTAACAGCCTAGGTCTTATAAAATATTTGGGGAACATACTCTCTGAATAAAGCACCTAGTCTAAACATTTCTGCAAACAGAATTTTTAAGAGACTGTTATCAGGCATCAGTACAGCCACACAATTAGAAACTGCTGAGGAATAAAGGGTGCAGTTCACCCTTCAGATAATCACTTAGCTATCACTTCTGATCTCGTAAACCAAAGATCTCTGATGCAATGAAGAATACTGTTTTACAGTTTAATTAAACCTAAATTCCTGTGGCTAGTCTGTAGGGAAGAAGAAGCACAGAGGTACAAAGGGGACACAGACCATCTAAAACAGAACCTTACTAAGTTTCAAGGACACAAAACATGTTAAATTACTAACTCCTTAACATGGATAGCAGATTTAATGTAAAGGAGAACATGAAAAAATATTATAAAAACCAGGCACATTTATTTTGATACCATTAGTCTGTTAGTACTTATTACAAAATTATTTCTTCAATCATTTCTAACCAACATAAATCAGATCTATTCTACAGTGACTGCTGTTTAACTCAGTCAGCAATATTACTTTTTAGTAAAATACTTGAGTATATAAACACTTTAAACTTGATTTCTACAAAGTATTTGTTCATCTGTAAAAAAGTAGCTTCATCTCATCCTCAGCCAAAAATTTCATCTTCATATAGAAAATAGAATTATACACATATATATATATGGATGTATATTTTATGAATCAATACATGTGCTTATTATGCAAAGGCAATGCAAAGTTCCCTGTACTGTCTTGCCAAGGGGCCTGTACTCTTTACCCAGAAATAACCACTCCTGAAGATAAAACATCAACCTAAACTAATAACAAGCTTAGCTTGCAACACACAGAAAATAATTACCTCCAAAAGCCCAGATTTGAAAAATCCTACTCTACACTAAACCTTCAAATGCTGCAGTGTACCAACAAACAGAGTAAGCACTACCAATCTAGAAGAATTTTTTATAATATAGGAAAAATACTTCCTCTTGTGTTTTTTTGCCCCTGGGAGTGAAAGGGTAGTTCAAATTCATGACCTTACTGCTCCAACTGATTACAGTAAAGAAGCAGTTACAGACAACTGACAAATCCCTTCAAATACAGGAAAACTGACACTAGAACAAAGCAATTAGCACATTCCTGTTTTAGGATGTTGGATAGGAGTTGGTGAGAAGAGACAAAAACAGTAAAATATCACAAATTTCTTGTAAAAGGGAAATTGATCTTTTAAGCTACAAATGGCAGCAGTGTCTGACAAAGGGGTTATAAAACCATGCACCCTTTCCCAGTATTGTGCTCTAGTATTCTGGTGGCTGAAACAGGAGCAACCGAGTTTGATGCCCATTTTGAAATAGGAGTTAAACTTTGCTGAACCTGTTGATATAAAGCAGGCAGGACAACAAGTTTGGAAGGTGGAGGGAGAGCTGCATTTGACAGGCATTATCAGAATACCAATGGAAACTGCATGCAGACATGAACTTGCAACAGTGTTCTACTCTGAAAAGTGACTAGGTGATAATCATACCCTTCTTAAAATATACTCCCTGTTTGAATTCAGGTATAGCTTCTCATTTAGTGAGAAAGCTTTGCCTTTTTATTTTCCATATGTGAGAACAAAACAAATGGTTCCAAGAGTGGTTGGTGAACACGCCAGAATAAATTTAAGAGGACAGATAATTAACTGCAGAAATAGTCTTCAACTTTTTGCGATGGCGCCCCTTGGATGTAACTGTGAAAGAAACCCCCTCTACACAGGGCAGAGTGCAGGAAATGCTAAAAAATTGCTGCATTTTTGTGAAAGCAAAAATCCAAAGACCTCAATTTCCAAATTTCAGATTGATTTGCTAAGGTAGCAAAAAGTTTACTTGTTATCATGGTCCGCTTAATTTGGAAGATGAAGAGGCAGCACATGTGGGAGCCAAGAAGGTTGTGTCAATTTTCAGAGTACAACTGTAATTTCTGGCCTTTATACACTGATCTAGTGCATGGCTTTAACAAACTGTTATGCTTAGTTCACACTGCCAAACGGTCCAAAATGGATTAAAATCAGTATTTAGCAATTTCTGCTGATAGAGGTAATCCTCTATATTGATCACAGCTTATTTTCTCAGAACTAAAAAAAAAAAAAAAAGTCTTTTAACATTTATCAAATGTGAAACAACACAAAACTTTAAATGTTTTGAATTTTAGATAATGCCTTCCAAAATTTGGTTTAAGTATAGTTTTCAGTAATATGAAAACTATTGTGAGAGTACTTTGAAAAGAAAGAAAGAAAAAGATTTCCATGATAACCCCATTGTCAGATGTTCAGAACTTTCTCAAAAGCCTCCATTTGGGCTGAAACTTTCCATGCTTGGTCTCAGCCCAAAGGTGCACTTTGTAGACCTGAAAAAGGAAAAAAGGTAAGTAAAAAAAAATAAAACGTGCTGAAACATCCCCTTGCCCAGTTTTACTTTGGGTATTCAGCACTTAACCATGAAGGGGACACTGAACTGTAAAGGTAATATATTTAAATTACTTTTAACCTTGTTAGACAAATCACTCACACATTTTTCACTTCAAGTATATTTTCTAGGCACTTTTAAATTTCTTCCTCTTTTATCTGCACTAACAGAGGTAGAGGGGATTAGGTTGCCTACTACATGCACAAAACTGTGCACTGAATAGTTACTGCAGCAACAGGCAACTCAAATCTTGAAATTACATCCAGTTTCATTGTATGATTTTAGCATCCAGATTAAATGGCCACAAATATTTGCAGCAAAAAGGTGAAAGTTTATCAAGTAACCTCAAGTTAGAGGCATTTTCTTCCAAATACACTGTAGGCTGTGGTGGGGTTTCTTTAGACTTTTAAATTTTATTTTAAAGCTTTTTTAAAAAGGTTGAGCTCCCATGTCACCTAACTATCTCAAAAATCTTCTAGAAGATTACTATCATATTTCCTTAAAGATATGTCCTATAACAGAGAGCCACCACTGACAAAGCCTTTGCTACTTCTTTCACAAATGCATTTTCTTTTTTTCCACCAGCCTGGTGATAAACTATTGTCTTCCTGGCAAAGCATCTGGGCTGGGAGATAGTAGGTTCACCAATTCAAAAATCACCTTTCAAGACATTTTACATCGAGAGCTTTGCTCACTTTTCTACTTTAGCACGGTAAGGGTATGATAAGTAGTGAAAGTCACTTCACATCTGATAAACACAATATAATCTTAAAATGTCCTTAAAGTAATACACTGAAGCAGAAACAAAAATAATGCACCTTTGCTTGTCACACTGTAGAAACATAATACAAAAAGGACCAGTAAGTCTTACTGGGCTCTCTATCGGGCTTCTGCAAGGGAAGAAAAATCAGTTGTTGGCCCGATACTGTAAAAAGCTGAGTGCCCTCCACTGTCAAATCAATGAGCATTTAGAGCGTGCTCTTCACCTTTCAGGAATGGCCTCTCTTCATCACAAAACTGTTCAACAGCAAAGGTAATGTGACATCTCTTATGCAACATATATTTTACACATAGAAATACATACACACATACAAACAAAAAAGTGTTTTTTTGGTTTTTTGTTTTTGTTTTTGTTTTTTTTACCTAAATGCAAACTGGATGAGGATCCATGTGATGAAAGTGATGGCGGTGGCGTAAGTGAATGTCCTGGCGTTTGGCTTGGCAGAGGCATGCCTATTGGACTTGGAGAGGAGGAAAATCCCAGACTATTGTAAAATGGCTGCCCTATGGGTGCTAGGCTGCTACTAGATCTTTTGTACAAGTCAGAGCTAGTAGATAGAGAATCTCTCCTTGTGGCACTACTACTTGCAGAACTGCCAACTGAAGAAGAAATAAAAAGACCCTAATTACACAGTGTCAACTGAATAAAACCTATCCCCAACTACAGCTGGGCAATAACAGATGCGATCATAATAATTACAGCAATCGTTATGACAAAGACAATTACTGTGATAACCACACATGCTTTTAAGTAAATCTAAGTGGGTATAAACATACCACTGATAAGTAATTTCACCAATGCCCATGTCTTTCAACATTTCATTCTAGACTTCTCACAGTAACATTGTAGTACTCTGTTTTAACCGCCTGGCTTCAGGCTTTGGGACAAACATGGAATTTATAAGATTAGATTATACTGTCACTTTACAGAATAAATGATTCTAAAAATATTTCCACTCAACTCTTTGACAAAATTTTTCCCACCGTAAATTACTAGTCAGACAGTGACACCTGATTTCTGGAAAAAAGCTACAGACAAATGGCTGCTTTTTTTTAAGGGTTCAGGAAAAAAAAACCCAATAAACTATGTTGTTGTTCAGATGTTTCTGAACTTCCTCTTGTTTGTGAACCCCTCACCTGTAGGGAAAAAAAAATGACTACTTAAAATTCCCTATGAGAATTATGGTTCTCAAATAAGGGTTTTGAAAAGATATTATAAAGGAGGAACAGGCTAAGGAAAAGATGAGAAGCAGAGCAGAGACAGGAAAATTAAGGTGAGAAACAAAATGTAATTTTACTGCTACCAGTATTTCTGAAAGTCAAATTAGACTAGAAGCTTTGGGTAACAGTGCATTAGTGAAGGACTGGTTATCCTGCACAGCATCATTCATCAGGGCCATCAACAGTCTAGGATAAATTAGGAGAATAAAAAAGTTTTTAGAAATGTTAAATTCTAGTATCTGCTGCATACTAGTGAAATATTAAACTGGAGTGCCTATTTTAAACACTGAAACATTATTATACTCATGAAGAAAACCAAGATTATGGATATTTTGATAAAAAAAAAGATGCTTCTTAAGCTCAATTTGGAAAATTTATTTCTAATTCCAACTTAAAAATGAAAAGGTCAGAATTTAAACTTCCATAATCTTCACCCTTGTCAGGTACCTTCCTACTAGAGCTGGCAGCATGGCCCGATATAAAGGTCACCTGATACTTCCCATTTTAGGACACTCATTTGTTTCCTCCTAATATTAGCAACTAAGACTTTTCATGGCAGGCACCTGCTTGCAGCAAATTTTTCAAAGAAGTTTTGCCCAAACAATACTGCCATTTCAGAAAAGCAGGCAAGGAAAGATGCTTTAGACTTAGCAAAATAATCCAGCTACCTATTATTTGCAAAGTAAATGCCTTAATGTACACAGACCAAAGTGCTAGCAACAGGAGACCTTTATTTTCACGCTCTCTTTGATTGAGCTAAAAATATTGGCAAAATCGCAGTTCATACAAGTTCAGCACAGATCTGCTACAGATTCATAGCTCAAAACTCCAAACTCCTGGGTTTTGAGTTTTCAGCTTGTACACGGCACATCTGAGATGGCTGATAAAGGTTTTCCCTGCAGCTGAACTTCTAGTCTTCTGTGTACCGTGCCAAAAATGGACTCTCAAACTGCCATCTAAGATCCCATCGTGTGTTTGGAAGACCCATCAGGCAGTGTGGAAAGGAAGTTTTCTACTTCAAATGCAGAGGAGACAAAAGCCAAACACAATAAATAGACCAGGGGAGGGGCAGGGAAAGAAAAAAATAATAAAAAAAAAGAAACCAGAATCAGGAAGAAAGGTCAGACAAAGGAGCCAACAAGGAGACTGCAAGAAAGCTGCCAAGCACTTTCAAAACCAGTGGGACTGAGGATGAAAAGAAAGCAGATATGAAGAAAAGTTAGGCTGTAGAAGGTATATGTGATCGTGGGGCAAAAAGACTGGAATAGTAAGCCAATGATGGGAACATCACACAATACAAGCAGAAACAGAAACATATTTGGGAGGGAGAGGGGAAGCGGGAGATAAATGTTGGCTGGAAACTGGGAATGAAGACATACCAGAGGAGAAGCCAGAAGGAAAAGATACTGGACTAACTAGGCAAGGAGATTGAGAGTAAGAAATCAGAAGAGCAAATTAAGGCAACAGTTGAAAGAAACCTCAAGTTTTGAGACTAGCTCTACGGGTCCTGGCTCAGCTGGTGAACCACGTGAAAGTTAATACAACGCTACGTGATGAATTGCTATTTTTCCAACTATGAAAAAAGCTAAGCAAACTTTAGCTTTCTTTCAGGGTTTCTTACTCAGCTAAATTACTGCAGCTTAACAAGTCACCGTGAACCAGCTGAGCTGCATTTTCACACACACACAAGCAAAGCTCACAAAACCAAGAACATAATTTGACTTGGCTTACTCCACCACTGCCTAAGCTAACGCAATTACTTGACGCTTGTTACAAGCAAGAAGTAGGTATCTGGAAAGTTGCCAGAGTTGATCTAAGTCTCAGTTACCTGTTAAGCTGCAGTAACTTACATACCTAAACCTTTAAAATAGAGCATGAATAAATTGATAATAAAAAAACAGAGACGGTAAAGTACATAGAGCCATTTACATGGTATGCTTGCCTCTTCCTGTTTTCTACCTTATTTATTGTTCAGTCATTCAGCTAGAACATGCTCATCTTTGCAATTTTTTTGCACAGCTATTTTTTTAATCTGCAACAACTGAAAACATAAGGGGCAAGGTCTGTATTGCCATTGTCAGTCTTCGTGGTTATATCTGGACTGAAATTCAACCTTTGCAACACACTGAGGGGAGTTACAAAGAAGCTGAAACTCTGGCAAATAAAAAAATTAAACTTGTTCTTAATTTGCCTCAACATGCCTTAATAACATTTGTATAAGTACTCATCTGTGCAGTTCAATTCATATATACCTACAGCTCAGGAATGTATTTAAAAACAAGTATCAGGAAGCATTTTTTAAGTGGTTTTTATGGCAAGTACAATTTATACTTGGCAGACGGGCACTTTCAAAATATTTTTATTTGAATAATACCACTAAAAATATTTCAGGTTTAGATAGCACCTTTCATCAGCACTTCTCAAACTGCAAAAGCACAGGCTTCCTGCTTCCCTGTCAAAACTACCATGCTAATTAAATCCCCTAGGATACTGCTGCAAAATTTCAGTGTATGCTGTCTATGCTGAAGGCTTTAGACAAAGCTCTGGAACTCACCTTTGCGACAAGAAAAAGGCTTAAACTCCTGTGCCAGAAAGAACTATCCTGATTCTTCTGAAGTAGATACACAACTGAAATTTGTATTCTATGAAGGTCCTTGGGATAGCGCTGGATAAAGACTTTTATGGCTAAAAACTATTCTATCTAGAGTCTTAAAATGGGTGCACTGCATTAAATATGCAGATATACTTAAAATCTCTACTTATCAATAAAATGAAACTGTACCTCAAGCGAAACACAGCTGCTAAGAATTCACTGAAATCCTACAAGTAGCTCAGGACAAACTGTATTACAAAATACAGCACTTGGATAGCACAATTACTGTGTAAATAAGATTTACCTGCTGTGGTATTACAGAAAATTAAGAAACTCTACATGACTGAGTAGCCTCTACATTTTTTTTTAATTAAAGAGGGTATGCTTAGAGTTTCCTACTCCACTCTTTAAAATCAGATATTAGAGGGGATCAGTGTAAAACATGATTATGTTTTTTTCTAGTATTAGTTTTGTTAAAGTAACTAATTTTTCAGATTATTTTATGAAAAACAACACTGAAAAAACCTCTGTGTTGGTACACAGTATATCTGATGTCACTATTCACCTCCACTTCGTTATCAAACAATGGGTATCGTGTTTTAACACTGAAGGGCATGTTTTCCCATATATTAAGCTATCCTCTAATAGCTTTTTAATTAACTTTTTACATTTCTTTCATAATTTAATTATTTTTAAAAATTATTTGCCTTGGGGCATTTAATTTTGAGAAGAATACTGTTAAAGAGTATATAAATCTTCCCCAATTTCTACCCTATCTGCAAGATACACAATATCATAAACATGCTCCACTGATTTAATTAAAATAGTAACAATAATAAGCAATTCAATGTTGTAACTCAGTGATTAATAATCAAAAGAAATATTCTTTAGAAAAGATATTTTGCTTGCCTTACTAATGCTGAATCTAAACTATAAGAAAACCTACCTTGCATGTTTGAAAACTGTGCGAATAAGAAATTTCTGCTGTAGAGCAGGAATATCATGGTAATATTGTTTTGTTGGGTTTTTTCTGTGGGTTTTTTGTTGTTGTTGTTGTTGTTGTTTTGGTTTGTCTTTTTTTTTTAAATACAAAGAAGTTGGTAATATTTAGAAGTATCTGTTGAAATAACTTAAAGCCCCAAACTTGGACAGAACTATTTAGGTTTAATTGTATCCAGGATTAAATCTACCTGATTTAATAAGGACTATTCTTGGGTATTAGGTCTTTCTGTTTTATAAATCTTATTAAAAATGGTATAGAAACATACACCTCAATATTAGATCAAATTTAGAAAGTCATATGCTATTTAATTTTTTAAAAAATTTGGAATTTTCCCGACATGAAAATTACAACAAAAGAATGCATCTCTCAAACACCATCTACTGTTGTTTTAAACACAGAATGAAGACTTCCTTGAAAATAAAAACAAGTTTACTAAAAATAACAAACTTCTGGGGCAGAGTACAGTGCTCAATATGGAAAAGTATTTTGGACATATCTATGACTACAGGATATTCTTCAAAAATGCATCTTGTATACAGAGCCCGAGTGAATTTAAAACCCTCTTTTTCTTCCCCTAATAATTTGTTTTAAGCTTGAATAACCTATTTTTGCATTCTTTTTAGAAATCTATGTGTATATAATATGTCTGGATACAGATACATTTTTTTTTTTTGCTTAACACAAAAGTCTCACAGAATTTCCTCACTCTATTAACAACCTACCTGATGAGCCAAATCCACCAAGTGCAGAGCCGATAGCTGCTCCTAAAGAGCTGCTACTTCCAAAGCCAAGAGATGTGCTTCCTGGTTGGCCAGGACCATGTGAAAAAAGGGAACTGCTCTGGGAGTTATTGGTCAAAGAGTTACTGCCATAAAATGAATTGGATTGTAGGCTATTATTTGTTTGCTGTTGCTGTTGCTGTGGCTGGGCACCAAGTGGCCGAAACAGACCGTTCGTGGCTCCCGCGAGATTGTTTGCTGTTCCTCCAGCTGAAGCAGCTGCAGCTGTAAAACACATGTTTTCAATCATAATTACTCTCTCAAACATTTCTGACTGAAAACGGACTATTCAGAACTAAATTGTGTTTTCTTGAAGCCCTCTTAAACAAGTAGAAATTCACATATTAAAGGACTAAAAGATTTTATAGAACTACAGAGTCTTAATTACCCAAGGAAAAAAACGAAGACAGCATACGTTGTAGGCTAATCAAGGCTGTAGAACTGTTAATGTAATTGAGGGAATTTTCTTTGTAAACATATAAAATATTACTGTTTACTGAACTGTACTTTTACATCCAAAGTTGCAATAGCAGAGTTACAGCTAAGAGTCAAAGACTTCTTCAGTTACTAATGTCACAAGTGAGTTCTGCACAGAGAAAGCAGATTACAGACTAACTTAACATTTAATTTTCTGAACAGATTAATTTAATTAATCTGGTGCTAGTATCCTGAATTTTAATTTAACAAACACAATAAATATAATGGTTCAGTAAAGTAGCACCAGACTCTATCACTGATAAAACCAGAAAAAGAAAACTAGAGACTGTTAATATAACTAATTCTCCTCTTCTGCTGCCCATTCTATAGGATTTTTTCTTGCCACACTTTTCAGGAGAAAATACTTTCAGGAAAAAGCATAGCAAGGCCCCAGAGCACTCTGTCATCTTCTGCCAGACCGAAGCAATGAAATGATGCTTCCTAGAGGACACCATTTAGGGGACTGATGAGAAGTGCATGTTATGTGCATGGGGAGAGGAAAGCAGAAAATGTTCCTATCTGACAAGCAACAACATTTGCAGAAACGTGCTCGTATACGTATGGGGAGTGGACTGTACATCTGAATTAAGAAAGGAAAACTACATCCCTAAGAAACAGCAGTGTCTCTCAGAGAAAGGGAGTTAACAGACTAAGGAAGAGAGCATGTATGGTATATCCTTCACGACTAGAAAACTTAACAGATGCATACAAAACACATCAACAACATCAAATACTAATCAACCAACATTACTGCTAAGATGCAGTACAGAAGTGGAAGAAATTCCATGCAGGATCAAATACTTACCTGCTTGTGCTGCTGCAGAACTGATTATAACAGGAGTTGAGGCCACCAATCTGACTGGTGCTCCAAGGCCAGTTCTTGCTCCAGGGCCTACTACTAAGGCACCAGTCTGATCATAATAGGCAGTGGGAGCTAGTACTTGATAGCCTACACAACACAGAACACAAGAATCAGTGATACAGATAATCTTATTTCAGAATGCTCTACCAATTTTTTTAAAAAGCAGAATAATAGCTAAATTTAGTAGTCTAAAGTTCAATTTTATTTTTAAGGTTAACAAGGTTAAGTTTTTAACACCATAGTGAAAAGGTACAGGAACAACACAACTGCTCATATTTGAATCATTATCAAATCAACTTCTTTTAGATATTCAAGAAGTTCTGCATGGCTCTTGCACTCCTTTGTACATGGAAAAGGTAATGAAATCTGTACAATTAAAAGGTTGAACTAAATGCAAGTTTGGTAATTCCATACATTACTTAGCCACACTTAAAAGTCCATATATAAAAACACATTAGGAAAGGAATGCTCTATGCACAGGAACACCATGGACCAGTCAGTTTCACAGGAAAAAAAAGACTGTAATCCAAGTATAATTTAATTCAGTTGACAGAGTTGGAACTAGAGGAGAAAAAGGATAAGGAATTGAAAAAGGAGAAAAAACAAGCAGTAGGAAGGAAAACAGGATACAAGATATGCATGAAGGAAAGCAAAAGAGACAAAAAAGCAAAACAAAAAACCTTTATTTAGGACGAGAGCAAGAGAATTAATTTTAAAGCTCTGACACTTTGTAACGAAGCAGAAGAACTGGAATAAGAATCCCTAAAAAATGGAATACAAACGCTAGGATAATCTTAGAAAGGGTGCTGACAATGAAAACATAACACCATCTAATTTTTAGGTTGATTATTCTTGCAAGGCAATAAAACAAAACCTAAGAGAATTTCAATATTCCTCCCATGTTCAAATACATACTAATGCTATTAAGAAAAAAGTCAAGATTGCAAAAATCACACATTTATTTTTGTACTTGGATGAACCAAGATTTCACAGACTATTTTAAGTCAATTTCCATGTATGTTCAGAACTAGGTAAAGCAGAGTTCTCTCTGAAATACCTAAGGACCTGGGCCTCTAATTCCAGATGAGTACCTCAGTCACCAGGCTTCCAAGTCATATTTTCTTCTCCTCAACTTCTAAAACACCTGTGTAATCTCTCCTGCCTAGATGCCTTGCTCCAAAACCAGAGCTGGAAACACCATCTGCCTACTGGTCTGGTGGTTAGGGTACTCTGTATGGAAGCTGGAGACACGGGTCCAAATTCTCTCACACTAGATGATGTGAAGATATGAAGGAGACTTGGACAGTAACTGAACAGAGAGGAGTGATGAAAATCCAACTCCTTAGGTTCAATTCACAGTTCTGGAGATGAATGCACTATACTGATTATTAAAACTTGTCATTACTGTCATTCTAAACCTCTTCGTTCCCATTGCTCACTACTTGTTTTGCATTCCAGGTGCATCTGCCTTCTCTCCCCGCCAACAGCACAGGAAGACAGTTGTCCTCCACAGTTTGTCAGAAAGTTTGGCTAGTTAAAAACAACCAAAATGGGTTCTTACAACTGAATTGGTTAGGAAACCTTTGTTACAGGTGCCACTGCCTCTTCCACCTACAAAATTGTGCTGTGCTGCTCTACCACCCTCACCACCAAGAAAGATTGCTCCATTCCCAAGGTAGGGAACAGTGAGAGTGACTGCTGTTTTGCTGTAGTTCTGTAGAGAACACAGAGTAGAATATTAGAAGATTAGTGACACAGTAAGAAAGCTCTTTATAATACCACATATGTTCCTGCACACACTAGCAATGTTTAATTACTAGTACCTACATGATTTCTACTTTTACTCATAGCGTGTTCAATTGGTAATATCATGTTGGTCCTGTCATTTGTTACTGCTGTATCATAGAAAACCACTTTTTCAGAACTCAGAGTTAGCTAATACTTACCAGTATTTACTCTGCCCACCTACCCTCTTAAAATGTTCAAACACACAGATAATGCTACAGCTGTATAAAAAGGACTGATCATATATTTACACCCTTGTGCTCACCTGAAACTAATACACAGCATTTTATATGACTTCAGGCCCACAATGGAAACGGGCTTATTTTCCAATGCAAAATACTTGGTGGGGGAGGGAGGGAAGAGACAAAAAGAAACTGACACAGTATTGCATAAATCAAATTTACTAAGATTAATACTAATGCAGTTTAATATATTAATTCTAGAATTGCTAAAATAATTGACTAGTATGACTGCTGAATTAAAAAATGGAAGCAACTTGCACTTGCTTTTTGCATTGCAAAATGCCCCATTTCTCTTGGTACTTCCTTGTCACTATCTTATCTGTGATGCCACCCACAAACAGGTAATTTAAAATTAGTAATAATAAGCTAGGTCATTGGCATCAAGATACTGTC
The DNA here is from genome assembly GCF_000700745.2 of Antrostomus carolinensis. Lineage (NCBI taxonomy): Eukaryota > Metazoa > Chordata > Aves > Caprimulgiformes > Caprimulgidae > Antrostomus > Antrostomus carolinensis. The sequence goes on from NW_010313632.1 coordinate 14,389, forward strand.
CAACACAGAACGTTCAAGCTATGTGTGAGAAGTGATGGGATATGTTCCTTATCTCCGAAATGAACTCATTCTGACCTGGAACAGGGGGCCCTCTCAGCTTTCTGCTCAAATCTAAAACAAAGCAATGTGGGACTATTGGTGAAATTGCCGAGACCTTGTTAAGTGCATCTGCAGCCTCAAAGGTATAAAATTATTTGCTTCAACATCAGAAATACAATTTCAAAGAGTCCATCTCAGATTAGATGAAATAACTGAAGAACTGCTCTCATAGCAAAACTTAAGCCTTCACAGTACCACAGACTTTGCACCCCACCCTAGAAAGGTGAACACAAAAATAAACACTATTTCCCAGCCTCCTCTCTTACCAAAGACAGTGACTTGTATATCTTCTCTCTAATTCCCTCTTTCCTCCTGTTTCAGTTTTTATTACCTCTCCATCACATCATCACCTCCCTGTGGCTGTGTGATTTCACCTCCAAATTAACAACTATCAAAGCTCATTTCAGTGCCTTCCCATTCAAGCTTACTGTGCTCTTCCACTGCAACCAGAACAGTAACACACACTCTTTGCTTCCTAATCACACCTTTTATTACAGAATTCAACTGCTCTATCTACACTTACTGTCTCCAGATCAGCAGGGAATATGAAAGCAAACAATCTGGTTTACTAGTACTGTGCTTTGCTGAAATGATTTCTAAATGTCTCCAAAACTACAGACTCCAAAAACTTTCTGGATTCTTTTCACACAAACCTTAAATGTTCTTAGAGAATGAGAGGAAATCTGTTCTCTTGGCTTGTGCAGCCCATTCTTAGTGTTGCTCTCATCAATCCAGTCATTTCTTCAGTGTCTTTCACTGGATACCTCAACACACTCTTCTCACATTTTTGTATGTGACACCACAAAGCTCTGCCCAGATCTCCTACTCCCTTTCCTCTATGCAACTTCCCCCACTGGTGACACTCAAATGTATGTCAGAATTTGTCACTTCTATCTACTCAATTTAACAGATGTGATGCTTCTTACTGCCAACTCAATTATCTGCCCCTTTTAACACTACCATCCTGACACCTCTCTCCCTCTCCACTCAGGAGCATAACCTGCAAGTCACTGTGGTGTTGCAGTTGTTATCCCGCAACGTCCCGTCCGGTCGAGGAGGCACACAGACAAACCCTCACCCCGTCTCTGGGCCAATGAGCACTGACACCAATATGAGGATGCTGCAAATGGCATTTAATGATGTGTGACACAGTACTATATGGTGTGGGTTCACTACGTCACTTCCGCCTGCTTACATCACAGGCTAAGTGCTATTGGCTACTAGGAGAGAGAGGGGGGGGTCTTACCTTTCCGTACAGCCCGATATCTTCCGGCCGCCAGACCCTATCTTACTACACTGTGGAGCCCTCTCTCCCTATATAGAAAATTTACAGCTTCTCTCTCCTCAACATTTCCAAGATCCAATTATTTTTCTCTGCACACAGGTTTGAAAATTTATTGAGCTTTTGATCCTCCATCTTTCCTTAAATGCTGCAGTCTTCACTTCAGTCTCCCAAGTTCACCAACACCTGAACCACTGTAACCTTCTGTTTGTTCTGACAGAGATATGCACAGCTTAATCTCTGCACTTGTCCTCTCACAAATCAAATTCAGAACCTGCTATCCTATCAGTAAATGATTTCTGCTTTCTATCACCACTGCAACTTTGACAATACTGTAACTCCCTCTATGTCTGCCACAATTAAATTTAAATTCTGTTTCATACTCCGTGGAGGCACAGAATGCACGACTCGCTGCAATGTCACACTTCTACTATATAAAAATGCAATGCTAATAGACAAACACTGTTGATTTTCATGTTTTATACATGTTTTTCACACAACTCGATTTACATGCCCACCTGCATGCTAGATGCACCATTACAGTCAGTGCTGGCAGCTTCACTTGCATGAATTCAATAAAACTAAGTTGCATTTGATCCAGCCAACGCAGTCAATGAAGCCTCCAGAGAGGTTCATTCAGCTGACCCGCCACCAGACAATCTATTTGAGGGTAAACTGAGCAGCTCCGCAGCCTCTGTACAGCAGCTGCACTAGGGAGATCTGCACTGAGCACAACAACTCCCCAGACAACTGAGGTCGCATGCAGATTCTTGAATTTGGATGACTGAGTCAAGTCCAGCCGTTGTTTGTGATGAGGATTGGTTTTATTAGTAGAAAAGGAATTATACTGATCATATTATGATGAAATTGGGCGTACTCTCTGACTCGGTCTTGCACATTTATTCAATCAGAAACTGTCTTCTAAGAATCCTTGTTACTGAAAAACTTGCTGAATTAGGACTGGAACGATTTAAAATGTAATTGCACAACTCCAATGCAAAATGTGTTTCACTTTTGATGGTTTTAAAAAAGAATCTGATTTTTTCTGAAAAGAGACTTAAGGAAAAATTATGTGAAAAATAAAAACACTTTCTCTTTCCACTTAGAATGAAATATGTGTTAAGTGCTACATGAACACACTTCCCTAAATAATTAATACAGAAATACTTTGAAAAATAAAACAATTCCATAGTTGGGATAGTTCATTAATTTCATCCGACATGAAGGCTGCAGTAAGGACAAAGAAACAATTTAAAGACAGCAAGCAGTACGGACGACCTGAATAATATAATCCCATTTATCAGCTTGCAGTGAAGCCAAACTACAGGTGTTCTCTCTGTAAAGAATATTCAAAAGCTTGAAACTTAATTTGGACCTTCACTTTCTTGTAAAACATCTAAGTCCATTGAAACAAGAATTCCACACTTCCTGCTTGTTTATTACATTACATTACATGTGTTGTTCAGTGGTTACTACCCAGGATTCACTTCATCACATTTTGGTATCTAGATGTAATTTAGTGATCTTGAGACAATTTTACAGTAAATCCACAGAAAAAGGCAACTCTGGAGCAAAACCCACTTTATCCTAAATGAGGTAATTAAGACAGAGGCAGATGAATCAAGACTAAAAGTTCCTATTTCTCTTCACTAGCTATAAAAGCAGCCTTAAGTATCTAGCTGAAATACAGACATCTAAAACAGTACCATGATTCCCACCTCAAATGGCTTGTATTCATTTCATCATCCTATATCCTTCTCCTTCACCTGAAAAGAGGAATCACCAGTGCTCCCTACGACTCACAACAAAATTGGCTAATGATAACTGAGAAAATAAATGTCCTTTTTTGTTTGTATTTTGAGCCCCATTCCCTGTAAGAGTGTGGTCAGTAAAGCTGAAAGCCAGTTGCATGCAATTTCTATTATAGAACTGTCTGAAATATGTTCATGTGAACCAAGTTTTTCTCTGGCCATCCAGCATGCAGCAGATGGGACTGAGAAGCAATCGACAATGGAAAATGAATAAAAAGGTTCCTATCTTCATGGAAAATCTCTTGGGGCTTGTGGAGGAGGAAAAAAGTCTTCGAGTTCAATCTTCACAGTACAGGCTCTTGCATTACCGAGTTTATTTCTGACCACTCAGTATTACTTTCAATCATCCATTTGGAGAGGGGGCCTTTTTGAGGGTTTTAAGGACTACCCTTGTTTTATTTAAGTTAAATACTTTTCTTTTTGAAAATCTTCCTACAATGAAGTCACTAATTTGGGCTGAGTCAAGGTCTCAGACGTTGATCAGACTCAAGCTAAATGTCATAGGCTTTTTACAAGGCATGGACCACTCCACAGTCTTAGAACTCCATGTCCAAAGCAAGAACTAACAAGCAACTATAAACACACCCACCTGCCTCAAAACACACCAAAAAAAGTCTAGCTAAGCCTCTGAGGCTTTTGCAAAAATGCTTACAGCATCTCTAATATGCCTCACTGTTTGCAGGCCTTCCCCACTGCCTGGGTGAGGCTCAGAGATACCACTTGACAGGGGCTGTGACAGCACACTTTGCTCACTCCTCATTTTAGGTGAAAGATGCTAAAAGCTGAAGATACTACTGTATGAGAAGAAATAAAAATGGCAGTTATAAACCAAAACAGACTAGAAATACACAAGAGCCAGTCTGTTCTGCAGCTAGAGGTGTAAAATCTGATCGTGTGAGGCAAAGCACACAATGCAGTCCCACAGTATCCAGCAACAAGACAACTCTGACTTCTACAGGCTGACAGGCATTTCACAGTAGCGCTGACAGAGGAAAGAACCTGTACAAGCCAAATCATAGAATGGTTTGGACTGGAAGGGAC
>NW_010313633.1:0-697 GCF_000700745.2 Antrostomus carolinensis
ACTCACATCCCCCCCCCAGTGCGCGCACACACACGAGTGGGGGGGACACACACATCCGGACCTCCCCGCTCTCCCTCCCGTGTACACACACACGAGTGGGGGGGACACTCACACACTCCTGTGCACACAGACACAAGTGGGGACACACACACGCACACACAGACACGAGTCAGGGGGACACTCACACACCTCTGTGCACACACAGACACGAGTGGGGACACACACACAGAGACACGAGTGGGGGGGACACTCACACACCCCTGTGCACACACACACGAGTTGGGGCACACCCACACACACACAGACATGAGTGGGGGGACACTCACACACCCCTGTGCACACACACGAGTCGGGGCACACACACACAGAGACACGAGTGGGGGGACACTCACACACCCCTGTGCGCACACACACACACACACACACGAGGGTGGGGTCACACACCCCCCTGTGCACACACACACCCCCACACACACGGGGGTGGCACTCACTGCTGGGTGGGTGACACGGGGTCCCTGTGCACCCAGAGTGTTGGGACGCTGCAAGGCCAGAGCCAAACCCTGATTCTCCTCCTCACCGTGGGGGCAGCTCTCACCCCACGGAGCCTTTTCTACCCCTAAAATTGCCCCCAAGCCCCCCCAAAGTGCCCCCAGGAGCGAGCAGCGCGGCTGAAGCTACCAGGACCGCTTCAGCCGGG
>NW_010313633.1:727-20776 GCF_000700745.2 Antrostomus carolinensis
GGGCAGTGGCGGGAGCCGCCCGGGCTCCTTCTGCTCCTTTTTGCCTCAATTATTCCCTTTTTTTAATTTAACACCTTAATTCCCACTAATCCCTTTTGCCGCTGGGTTTCTCCCTTCCCGCGGGAATTCGCTGGCTGTGTATCAGCGTTTCCTGGACACACCTCTGCTCAAAGCCATGGAGCTGACTCCTTCTTTGACTCCAATTTGTGTTTTTATTTATTTGAGGCTATTTTAATTTGCACCAGAATCGGTGAGACTCTCTTTTCAAACCCTTTGACACCTTTTAATATCTCCTCACCCCAAAACCACCCTCTTCCCCAGAGCCGAGCGTTGGGTGGCATCACCACAGGACCAATTTTTAAGGGTGAAACATCTTTTTTTTTTCTCTTTCTGCTCCAATTTTCTTATCAGTTTATTGCAAAACCCATTTAGCAACCGGCCGCCTTCCTGTGCGCAAAGCGGGGGAGGCAGCAAACCCTGCACCTGGGGTGCCCCCCAGCACAGAGCTGGTGGCTGCTGAAATTGGGTGGGTTTTGTTAACCACTGGGTTTCTCTTAACCCTGAGTTTTTCTTCCTCATTTATACCCAAAGAGATCTTTGACCTTCAGCCTCTGGTGACTGATGGGCTGAGGAGCTCTGGAATGAAGAAGGAGACCCCTAAATATGCTGCTGAGCCCCAGAGTGCAGCCACATCCTGGGGTTTCGTGGGTTATAAAACCCCTGAGTTGTGTTTTTGACTCTCCTGGTACCCGAGTGGCTTTACCCCCGTCTCCGCCCGATGTGATTTTTATCTCGGGTTATTGACATAAAGCCAAAGCCATGAATAGTTTGCTGGCAGCCGAGCGTGCTGCTGGCCACGCCAATTTACATAACGGCCTGATGCAGGGTTCCTCCTGGGAGGGATGTGGAGCAGGGGATGGCAGACACCCTCACGGTAAGTGCTGCTGACACAGGACATGTAGTGAAAGCCAAACGGTGAATTTGGCCGCTCCTTAACGGGCAAGTTGTGACCCACCTTACTGGGCTGACACCTCATCTACCTGTCCTTTAAATTCCTCCAGGGATGGGGACTCCACCACTGCCCTGGGCAACCCCTTCCAATGCCTCAGAACCCTTTCAGCAAAGAAATTCTTCCTCACATCCCATCTCAACTGCCCTGGCCACAACTGGAGCCCATTTCCTCTTGTCCTGTCCCTTGGGCCTTGGTTGAACAGACCCACCCCCACCTCTCTCCACCCTCCTCCAAGGGACTTGCACAGAGCCACAAGGTCTCCCCTCAGCCTCCTTTTCTCCAGGCTCAACACCCCCAGTTCCCTCAGCCACAAGGGAACTCAGCACACTTGTGCTCCAGACCCTTCCCCAGCTCCGTTCCCTTCTCTGGACACGCTCCAGCACCTCCATGTCCTTCTTGGACTCAGGGGCCCAACACTGTAGCAAAGACCCTTTTGCTCCCATGGGATGCTCCTTATGGAAGAGTAAATAACCCCCAAAATTCCACCTGGCCTGGGGTTTTTTGGGGTTTGGTGCTGCTTTGGCTTTGCTGTAACTGCCAATGTCGTGGTCGAACCTGATAATTGTGTTATCCCCGGTCTGGGATGCTGGTTATCTCCCAGATGGGCAGAGGCATTTGGGTTTGCTGGGGTGGGGGGATGGTTGTGACATTGATGGTTGACTCCTTTGGTTTGGGCAAGAGGCTGTTAGATCTCCATGGAAATGTCTTTTCTCCCAGATATGGGCCTTGTAAGGTAAAAAAAGTTACCAAAAACCATGATCAACCAGAAACTGGTCCCATGCTCTTCTCCCAGTCTAATCATTGCTTCTTCTGGTGAGCACTGGAAAATCATAGAGGGTAAAACTTAAATCAAATTCCTGATATAAAAAACAGTTTGGGGCTCCACTTGATCCCCAGGAAGCCTAAAGGTTGCCCAAGGAAATTGTGGCTTCATCCCTGGAAGTGTTTGTGGCCAGGCTGGATGAGGCTTTGAGCAACCTGGTCTAGTGGAAGGTGTCCCTGCTGCTGGCAGGGGGGTTGGAACTGGATGATCTTTAAGGTCCCTTCCAACCCAAACCATTCTATGGTTCTATGATTAAAAGGATGCAAACACCCCATTTTTCCCCTTGAGATAAATAAAAATCAAGATTTGAGGATTCAAATAGGATCTACCCCCAAGAGGGTAGATCCTGGTGATGTAGGGAGCAGAGAAGAACCACTCAAAGGGAGCATCACCTTTGCAGCAGCAGGAAGGGAAATATTGATGAAGGGATTAAATATTGACCAGGATGATATTTACTTCCAGCAGGATCCATCCCTGGAGACCTGCTGTGCTGGGAATCGAGTCAGGTTTAACTGAACCAAGGCAGCTTTAATTATGCACGAGCACCGGCACTGAGAGATTTCATGTTTTTATCTAATTTGTCCTAAAGCCACAATTTTGGTTAATCTGGATTAATTTCCTATGGTGTGGACAAAGGCAGGAGGTTTTGGTACTGCCTGGGAAGAGGAGGCTCAAAGGAGGGTTGATTCAGGGAGGAATTTAGTGAGAGAAATCAGAAATTCCCAGGAAAAGTCATTTGGCTCAAAGTGAAATATTTTTTTTGACCTACAAAATCATAAAGTTCTTTTTAAACTTGTTTTATCTTTTATCCAAACTCCTTCTCCCCTTTTTTAGCTTGGATCAAGGAACTCAAAAACCCTCTAGGAAACCAAAACTCCCTCAAAAAATAATTTTCTTGGAAAAAATAAATCAAACTGCTGCTTCTCAGCCTGGGGCAGGAGGGGAAACTGAGGCACGGGAATGTTTTGGTGGACCAGCTGAGTGGAGTTGCCCAGTGAGATGCTTTGTAGGGGAAAATAAGAGAAACACAAGCTCATTTGGGGAGGAATGAGAGTTTCTGACAATTTTGGGGGTAAGGAAAAGGGTGGGTCAGACCCATGGGATATAAAAGTGGGACATTACCTGGAGCTCCAGGCAGGGAGATGGATAAAGCCCCTTAAAGCTGCTTAAAGTTGGCTTGTAATTATCTTAGAAATATCTATTGGAGGTATCTTGCTTTGAGATCACTGGAGAGAAGTGTTGAGGGTGGGACTGGGACAACTGGGAATGTCCTTAACCTACACTGGTGACCAGAGCTAACCCAGAGGAGAAAGACATTGAAGGTTACCATGATAGAAAGGAGCCAAATGGAAAGGGCAGATGAAAACCAAGGAGTTTGTCCAAGCTCAGATTTCACCCTGGTCCCATCTCACGTCTCCCAACCAGACTCAGCAGCATCCGAACGCGCCGACTGTTTGTTTTTTTGTTCTGGAGGGTTTCAACCACGATCCCAAAGGAGAGAAAAATGATACCAGGTCATTTACTTCCCAGCATCTTGAGTAGTTCCTTGATCCGGAATAAAGATTTTGATGAGTCCACTAAATGTCTGTAAATGAGGGCAGGGAAAACACCCACCATCTCCTTGTGTCTGTCACGAAGGAGTCGGTGAGGATGATGCGGTAAATGGATCGTGGTTTCCAACCTCCGGCGTAAAACAATGGGAGCTGCGGTCACAGTCAATGTGTCATAGAATCACAGAATCATAGAAGGGTTTGGGTTGGAAGGGACCTCAAAGATCATCCAGTTCCACCCCCCCTGCCAGCAGCAGGGACCCCTTCCACTAGACCAGGTTGCTCAAAGCCTCATCCAACCTGGCCACAAACACTTCCAGGGAGGAGCAGCCACAACTTCCTTGGGCAACCTGTTCCAGTGTCTGACCACCCTCACAGTGAAGAACTTCTTCCTAATATCTCATCTAAACCTCCCCTCTTTCAGCTTAAACCCATTTCCCCTTGTTTTGTCATTAACTGCCCTTATGAAAAGTCCTTCCCCAGCTTTCTTGTAGCCCCTTCAGGTACTGGGAGGCCGCTAGAAGGTCTCCCCGGAGCCTTCTCTTCTCCAGGCTGAACAGCCCCAACTCTCTCAGACCGTCCTCACAGCAGAGCTGCTCCAGCCCTGGCATCATCCTGGTGGCCTCCTCTGGACTTGTTCCAGCTGCTCCAGGTCTCTCTTGTGATGGGGGCTCCAGAACTGGACGCAGTATTCCAGGTGGGGCCTTACAAGAGCGGAGTAGAGGGGGAGAATCACCTCCCTCGACCTGCTGGCCACACCGTGCAGGTTTGATTTCTCAGAGCTTCTCACCAGTGGAATGAAGGGCTGTGTCTGTGAGGTCCTTGCTGGTAAATTAATCCACATTAATTATTTGGGAAGATCAATTAAACTCCATCGACTTCCTCATGAAAACACATTCATCGCAGCCGTGATTTGGTTCCGCTTTGTTTGTTTGTGTGATTTTGCTTCTGCTGGCAGGTTCCCAAGCACAAAACACCACGAGATGGATGATGACCACTGAGATGGTACCAGGAATGCTGAAAAATGGGGCAGAAACCAGGATTAAAACTCTTTACTTGGTCATTCAGTGTCCAACTCGTGGTCTCCTTGTGCTGGCCCTGAATGCTGCTCATCCCTCATCTGCCCGTGACCTTCTCCGATGACAGTCCCCTCCTTCTCCTTATTGACTCATCTAAATATCCCCTGCCCAGCCGTGGTAGATACTGTTACGGGAGCTTTTGGGGATGCTGGCATCACACGGACATGCCTGTGGGTATATATATTTGAGGGCACGTGGCTGCTGGGCTTGCAAAACCCATCTGCCTGGGTTCCTCTCATCACAGGGTTCCTTTCGCATGTTGTCTTCACCTACTACAGCTGATGGTACCTGTTTTCTGGGAAAGAAACCCCACAAAAAAACCCCACAAACATGTCCCGTGGGATAAACAGATCCAAGGCCATGCTGTAAAGAGAGAGATGGTCCAGTCGTTGCAACCAAGTTCATCCAAACCCAACTTGTGATCCAGGTTGGTCAGGTTGATGCCCTTGCTGTGCACAACAGGTGGCTGGAGGACACCTAAAATTTATGGATGGTCACCTGCCTTCAACACAAGAGAAAAAAACCAAAAACCTCTTGTCATGACCTTGGGAAGGGCTAGGAGAGCAGATGCAGGTGGTCCTCACTGAAACATCATGATGGATATGCTTTTTGGTAGTCATAGAAGTGTTTATCCTGTTTGGCATCTTCTGGGATCGCTGTTGTTTTCTCCTTCCTCTTGTCCCAGCTGGGAGCTCGATGTGTCACTGGGAGAGCTGGTGTTCGTGCCACCCGGCCCATAGGCAGAGGAAGGGGTAACTGCCAGCTTTTGTGCCTTCACACGCCTTGGCTGGCCACGTCCTCTCCAGCTCACTCACTGCAGACGCAGCGGGGCCGGGGGGGAGGAGATGGACTGCAGCCATGACCCTGATAGACACAGCAGGTTTTGTCCTCGGGATTCTGGGCAAAAGTAGGGGGAAAAAGAAAAGAAAAAAGAAAAAAGAAAGGCTTTTGCATTTCCAGAAGGAGCAGGAGGGAGAGCACGACAGCAGGGACAAGGCTGCCTTGTCAGCGGGGTTTTGTCTCCGTGATTATCCCGTTCAAGCCAACCAGAGAGCCCTCTTTGCTCCTTGTTCTGAAGACGTTGACGTGCATCTTGACACATAGAATTATCAAATCGTTTGGATTGGAAGGGACCTTAAAGCTCATCCAGTTCCAACCCCCCTGCCAGCAGCAGGGACACCTTCCACTAGACCAGGTTGCTCAAAGCCTCATCCAACCTGGCTTTGAAAACTTTCAAGGCCACTGCTGGGGAGATGCTTTCACCCCACACCCCGGTTTTAGCCTGGATGGGACAGGGGATGAGTCCTGGGCTGAGCAAGGAAACCCCATGCCTCAGTTTCCCCAGGGATGAAGGTGAGGAAATAGGGCAGGATTTGGCTTTTGGGGTTCACAGAATCACAGAAAGGTTTGGGTTGGGAGGGACCTTAAAGCTCATCCAGTCCCAACCCCCCTGCCAGCAGCAGGGACACCTTCCACTAGACCAGGTTGCTCAAAGCCTCATCCAACCTGGCCACAAACACATCCGTGGCCACAGCCTGATCTGAGGCTGCCCATGCTGCTCTGCATGCTGGAAGAGGTTCCCCACCTTGGCTTATGGATGGGTTTCAAACACCTTGTTGAGTTTTCTAGCAGGGGTCACAGGAGCCTGTGGGGAGGTGGGCTGAAAGATGGGGTGATCTTGCCCCCATCGGTACTTGAGATCTGGGTGATGGGTTGTCTGCAGGGGATAGAGAGGATGCAGATGTAAAGGCACGGAGAAACCATCTGCAAGGTTGAAGTCTCTGGAGTTCTGTAACCCTTCCCTCTGCCTTTTAGGGCATCTTTTGTGGCTTCTCTCAGTCATGGTGGCTTCCAACCCATATAATCATCTGCCACATCTGCAGACAATCTCTGTCTCATTGGCTGCAGATCAGCAAAGGTCAGAGAGAAGGAAGAAGTTAGGGAGAGAAGCAGCTGGAAAGTGTTTTTCCATCTCCCTGAGCATTGTCAACCCTCTCCATCCACAGGAGCAACCCCATTGCTGAGAACTTGAGGGAAGCAAGATGAAGGGTGATGGGACAAAAGCTGAACTGAGCACAAGAAAAGCAAAACCCTGGAGCCAGGACAGAGCGAGATCAGTCCTGGCTCCTCATCTTCATCACAGAGTGGTTCTCAAAGTTATATTTGGTTTTTTGCAGATGTTGCAGATTAGTCAGGGCGTGCATGTGGTTTCTGCTCACGTCCTTGGGAAGTGTGAGCCTTGGCCAGTGTTGCTTGTGGTCTGCTCCAAGGGGAAAAGCAATGAAATGAGGGAAACATCATCAGGGATCGTGTCCATGCCACATCTGGACAGTTTGTTTGATCCATTCCCTGGAGCAAAGCCTGGAGTTACCCCCATGTGATGGGTTGGAGGCATCACTTCACCCCTTCTTCATCAGCTGTGAGTTGTCAAGGTGCTTTTTAATGCCATAGTGTTTTGTTTGGTGAGAGATCATCCAGCTTGGTAGCTTCTAGGAGACCCTCACTAGCTCCTTCCCTGCAGGATGTGAATTGGAGGTAGGTGCAGGATAGCTCTGGGTCAAAACGGTGCTTGTTTCATAGAATCATAGAATCCCAGACTGGTTTGGATTGGAAGGGACCTTAAAGATCATCCAGTTCCAACCCCCCTGCCAGCAGCAGGGACACCTTCCACTAGACCAGGTTGCTCAAAGCCTCATCCAGCCTGGCCACAAACACTTCCAGGGAGGGGGCATCTACAACTTCCTTGGGCAACCTGTTCCAGTGCCTCCACCATTTGCAAGAAAGGACCTTCCCACGCTGTCCCACAACATGGTGGTACCAGGTTAGAGCTGAACCATTTAGCTAAAAAGGCTGGTGTTGCTCATTTCCACCTAAAATCTTGGTGAGTTTTGGGTTCAGGGCACATACTCCTTCAAAGCACACCTTTACTCAAAGCTTTTCCTACGTGGTAGCTCCTGATCTATGAGCTCCTGCACTGGATTCATCTTGTAACCCCATTTCCGTGGACTCTGTGTAACAGGGTACAGCAGTGAGATCAAACCGGCTTGTTTTACGGGAAGGGAGACAAATGCATTTTAATTTGATTCCTGGCTGATGAGTTGGCTGAGTGATCATGTGTCGGCTGGGTCGTGGGCTGTCTCCAGTGCACAAAAGGACCCTTGTCCCTCTTGTCACAGACAGTGCCAGACTCTGTGTGTCTACAGGAACTCTTTAGAGTCTGATTTAGCAGCTAGAACAAGTCCAGAGGAGGCCACCAGGATGATGCGAGGGCTGGAGCAGCTCTGCTGTGAGGACAGGCTGAGAGAGTTGGGGCTGTTGAGCCTGGAGAAGAGAAGGCTCCAGGGAGACCTTCTAGTGGCCTCCCAGTACCTGAAGGGGCTCCAGGAAGGCTGGGGAAGGACTTTTCCTAAGGGCAGTTAATGACAAAACAAGGGGAAATGGGTTTAAGCTGAAAGAGGGGAGGTTTAGATGAGATATTAGGAAGAAGTTCTTCACTGTGAGGGTGGTCAGACACTGGAACAGGTTGCCCAAGGAAGTTGTAGATGCCCCCTCCCTGGAAGTGTTTGTGGCCAGGTTGGATGAGGCTTTGAGCAACCTGGTCTAGTGGAAGGTGTCCCTGCTGCTGGCAGGGGGGTTGGAACTGGATGATCTTTGAGGTCCCTTCCAACCCAAACCATTCTATGATTCTATGATTCTATGATTTGGGGTTTTTTTCATCTCAACTGATCATTCTCATGAATAAACCAGCTTTGCACAAACACGGGCAAACTTTCTGGTGGTGGTGATGCTGGAGGAGCAGGTCTCAAAGCCCAGAAGCAGGAGCAGAGAGATGGCCACCATCAGCTCAACACTAAACCCATTGAAAACCTGTTATCATCATCAACAACAACCAACTCAGGCAAAGTCCCTGTGGTGGAGAACACGCTGCTATCACCACAACATCTGGAGGCCCCTGTAATCAAACTTTAGTTTGATTACAGGGGCCTCCAGATGTTGTGGTGATGTTTGTTCTACCAGAAGAAGCTGAGGACCTCTGAAATCAGGGTCCTGCCAGTCACTTGCATTGCTCACTGAAGAGCCTGGTTTCCTTTTCTTGCCCTTTCTGCCTGGGGTTTAGTAGGATCCACCTTTCACAGTGCTCAGCTGAGTCATGTCTCAGGGATGGTTAAGCACAGAATGGAGCATCTTTCCTTTTATGTAGCGTAGGAGACCACATTTCTTCATGCAGGTGGTGGGAAGGGTGGATTGAGACATTGAACTGGACTGCAGGAGGTCTGAGTTGGACTCCTAGATGTAGCCTGGGGTTCGTTGGTGACTTTAAAGCAGCTCAGTTCCTCCTCTTGTGCTTCAGATGCAAAATGAGGATAAATAAAACTCCCTTTATCTGCTTGACCCTAAGTCCTTCATGATAGGGATGACCTTGTTTGTGTCAACACCCAACGCAATGAGGCCGTGGTCTTTGTGGGTATGTGATGTGCTGGCAGGAGGCATGCACTGCCACCCCTTGAGTCATTGTCACCTGCACTGAGATGTCACTGCCTACCAGACAGCGAGCTGGGCTTGCAGGTAGCAGCCAAACATTGATGGCAACCTTGACGAGAGGAGAAGGGAAGGGTCTAGTGATAGTATATAGTCATAGTGACAGCATGGACCACGCAACCACAGCATTGTGGCACCAGGGTTCTCTCATCTAACCCACCTCTTCCAGGGACTCCTTACCTCCATGTTCTTACAGCCTCTTTGTTTTCCCCCCAGGGTGATGGAGAACTTAACAACTCCTCCAGCCTGGACCAGTGTCATCAACAGCTCCTTGGACCCAGGTGGCACAGGAGACAACAACTACAAGTGCATATTTGATGAGGACTTCAAGTATGTCCTTCTACCCGTCTCCTACGGCATCGTGTGCGTGGTGGGGCTCTTTCTCAACCTGCTGGCCCTCTATGCTTTCATCTTCAGGATCAAGACTTGGAATGCTTCCACCACATACATGTTCAACTTGGCCGTGTCCGACACGCTCTACGTGGTCTCCTTGCCCCTCCTGGTGTATTATTATGCCGTGGGGGACAACTGGCCCTTCAGCGTGGGCTTGTGTAAGATAGTCCGCTTCTTGTTTTACACCAACCTCTACTGCAGCATCCTCTTCCTCCTCTGCATCAGCATCCATCGATTCCTGGGCATCTGCTTCCCACTGAAGTCACTGCAGTGGGGACACGTTCGTTATGCCCGGAGGGTGTCAGTCATCGTGTGGGTGGTGACTGTCGTGTGCCAATCACCCGTGCTCTTCTTTGTCACCACCAGTGTGAAGCGTGACACCATCACCTGCCACGACACATCTAGCAAGGATCTCTTTGGCCAGTTTGTCATTTACAGTTCAGTGATGCTGGTGCTGCTCTTCTGCATCCCTTTCCTCATCATCATCATCTGCTATTGTCTAATGGCCCGGAGGTTGCTACAGCCCACACGGGGCATCTCCCGGTTGTCCCGATCCAAAAAGAAGTCAGTCAAGATGATAATCATAGTCTTGGTGGTCTTCATCGTTTGTTTTCTTCCTTTCCATGTCACTCGTACCTTGTATTACTCCTTCCGGAGCTGGGACTTGAGTTGTCAGACCCTCAATGCTATCAATTTAGCTTATAAGGTGACTCGTCCCCTAGCAAGCACCAACAGTTGCTTGGATCCCATTTTGTACTTCTTAGCAGGACAACGATTTATGAAGTTTGCGGGCCACAAAATGCCAGGGAAGCCTCCAAATGAAGTGGCACTGGGCATCACACCCAACAGTCACCTGGAAACCAGCACCAACTCAGACACCTTATCCAAGGATGTGAAATCCTAGCTCTGCTCCAGCGTCCCCATCACCATCTCCACCACAAAAGGGTTTATCCCTGGTGTGAAAGGAGGTCAGGATGCTCCAAGACCCAAGGTTTTTGGTGTTTGCAGTGCCTTGGCTTGCACTCACTTCAGCATGGTCCGTGTTGAACACCCTCCCTCTGCTTGTTGCTGCTTCAAATGTATTTTTTCAGGATGAAACCGCTGTGGTTATACCCACAAATCTCATATCTCTGCTTCTTCATCCAAACCTGCTTCTCTATTCAACACTGAATGGCATCTCTCCACCAGTGAGGCTGGGTGACCTCTATCATGATGACCAAAAATCACACCCTGAATGTCTTTAGATCATTTTCTAAAGCAGAAACGTTGTGTGCAAAAGGTCCTCCTAAAGAAATCCATCTGCAAAGCTTTCACCACATTCCCTGGCACCGAGGTAAGTAGCAAGAGCTTCTCTGTGCCTTGGCAAGGGAGGAAAGGCTTTTGGTCGATGAGAAGAGTCAGCTGCGGTTCTGCTAAAGAGGTCGATGAAAAGGTCAAGCACAAATAACACCCACAGCGGAAAAAGGTGCATCTCCCACAGCTTTGCATCCCTGAATAAATGTTCTCCCAGCTTCAAACTCCGGCATCTGCTGGCAGAGCCGGGAAGGGACTCCTAGTTCCTATCCAAGGGCTGGCTTCCCATTCAAAAGAGTGCTGGTGGACCTTCCATCCCACTGGAGTAGACTGGTATTATCAAGCAAGTCCCCAGTGAGGTCGACATCTTCCAAAAGACCCATTAGTGCTTCCCAACAGCAACGTTCACCCTTGAAAAGCTTTTAGGAACCCCGTAGCTTGCTTTCAACTGCTGACTTGAATAATCATCTCCAGCTCATTAAAATTTAGGATGAGCTCTTCATGTCTTGTTTTTAACGTCCTTACTAGTGACTCATGTTTCCAGCAAAGAAGCAAAGAGTGTTGCTCATCCCCTTGGCTGAGTGCTGCCACATCCTCATTGCTACTCAGAGGTGACAACCCTTTGGGACCTTGAACAGCTTTGCTGTCACCCAAACTGCTGCCCAGATGTTGCTGTGTATGCCTCATAATTCCAGTAATCCCTGGGCTCCACTGAAGCCAGTCAGCATATCCCTTCTGGACAGTGTGGACCTCCCCAGGGAAATATGGCAGCGGTTAAACCCTGGGTTTAGGAGCTGTACCAGTAATCATGGTGCTAAGCTTAACCCCAGTCCTGTCTGCCTTGCATCCCCCATCAACCAGGACAATTCAAAGTCAACTGGAGAAAATATCCACAAAACACTTCACCAGAAGGTCCACTTGGTCTTTATCTCTCTTAATTGTTGGGTTAGAGAGCCAAGAGCCCAGGTCCATGGTTTTCTGACCCAGCTTTGCCACGAGGATGCTGATTCCTCACTCCAAAAATGAAAATTGCTCGTGCTGCAGCACTGGACGAGTCATGTTCTGTAAAAACAGCCCTGGCTCTATTTTAGGATTCAGCAAACACATCTGATCCTGGTTTAGACCAGTTCCTCAGACCTCTTCTTAGTTTCTTCTATCCCTCCTTCTTATGAAGTGGCTTGATGGAGATAAAGACACACCACAAAGTAACGGGCCAAGTTCAGCCAAGGTCTATTGGGACCATTCAGGGTCAACTGGGAGGTTCTTGTGGTCCCAGCTCAGTGGAACCATGATCCCATGGAGGGTTCTTGTCCCAACCAACAATGTCACAACCACAGGAGGCAAAGGAAGGGACTGTTTCAGGTCTGAGCACCATCGGCAGAGAAAAATAGGACATTTGTAAGGTGGTTCATCTCAAACTCGAGTGAACTTTTAGGACAGAGTTGGATTAAGATAGGACTTGAGTCATGGCATCACCTTTTTTCCCTTGTGCCTGTGAAGGGAGTTTAGCTTTATGGGGGTGGGTCACATCATAGTCACCAGGGCGAGACAAATAATTGGGAGAAATTAATTCAACCGAAGCGCTGAACTGGTACAAATGTCACTTCAGGCCAAGTCTGGCCTGATCTCCTGCACTTGCCAAAAAAAAAAGCAGCATGAACACCCAAGTTACGTGCTCTGAATAATTCAACCAAAAAATGTGCTCAAAGTTCACTCCTGAGATCCTACTTGGTGATCCTACTCGGTGATCCTACTTGGTGATCCTACTCAGTGATCCCACCTTTCTCTGAGCTGGCAACCTCCACCTTGGGCAACATCATCAATCCCATCAAGGGTGTCCCTCTGTCATCCTGGTTTCAATGTGCAGATGGAGAGCGGTTGGGGAGGTACCAACTGGAAATTTATATCTTGATTTTGTTTGTTTGTTTGTTTGTTTGTAAAAGCACTAACTTATACTAAAAAAAAGGAGGAAAATAAGTGGGTTTTGTGACAACAACTGTACATTTTTATTTTTGTAACGTACGGACACCTCAGATTTCTTAGAGTAAATAAATTTATTTCTACTACGAGCACTCTTCTGCCATCTTCTCCGATGTGTACTGGGGATAGGAGCTGGGTTGATGAGTGTCACAGACATATTGACAGGCTGAAAGAGTTGGGGCTGTTCAGCCTGGAGAAGAGAAGGCTCCGGGGAGACCTTCTAGTGGCCTCCCAGTACCTGAAGGGGCTCCAGGAAGGCTGGGGAAGGACTTTTCATAAGGGCAGTTAATGACAGAACAAGGGGAAATGGGTTTAAGCTGAAAGAGGGGAGGTTTAGATGAGATATTAGGAAGAAGTTCTTCACTGTGAGGGTGGTCAGACACTGGAACAGGTTGCACAGAGAAGCTGTGGCTGCTCCTCCCTGGAAGTGTTTGTGGCCAGGTTGGATGAGGCTTTGAGCAACGTGGTCTAGTGGAAGGTGTCCCTGCTGCTGGCAGGGGGGTTGGAACTGGATGAGCTTTAAGGTCCTTCCCAATCCAAACCATTCTATGATTCTATGATTTCAAGCTCCAGATAACACCTGTCCACACATGGGCTTCACAATAGATATCTCCAGCATCTAAACTCCTCTAGGAGTACATGGTCACCCCAAGAGACAGGTTTTCTCATTCTTAGGCAAGGTGAGATGGAGCTGAGATGGAGAGGGGTGCTGGAGCATCTCCAAACCCAGCAGCTCATTGTGGAGGGTTTCATTTTATCTGGCTGCTGTTTCCCCTTTTCCAGAAAGCCCAGTAATACCAGTGCTTGTCCCACATCCTTGCTTCTCACAGACAGGAAGACCTGGAGGAGCAACTCAACTGTCTGAAGTGAAAATTTTCTGTGGAGACAGGTTGGAATATCCTAGTACACCTCAGGACAGCTCCTTATAGCTGGTCAAAGTGAACCTCTGGTCATAGAATCCCAGACTGGTTTGGGTTGGAAGGGACCTTAAAGATCATCCAGTTCCAACCCCCCTGCCAGCAGCAGGGACACCTTCCACTAGACCACGTTGCTCAAAGCCTCATCCAGCCTGGCCACAAACACTTCCAGGGAGGAGCAGCCACAACTTCTCTCGACAACCTGGGACACTGGCTCACCACCCTCACACCAAACAATTTCTTCCTCACATCTCAGCTCCATCTCCCCTCTGACACTTTCAAGCCATCACCCCTTGTTCTCTCACTCCCTGCCCTTGGACAAAGTCCCTCCCCAGCCTTCCTGGAGCCCCTTCAGGTACTGGGAGGCCACTAGAAGGTCTCCCCAGAGCCTTCTCCAGGCTGAACAGCCCCAACTCTCTCAGCCTGTCCTCACAGCAGAGCTGCTCCAGCCCTGGCATCATCCTGGTGGCCTCCTCTGCACTGGCTCCAGTAGCTCCATGTCTTGATAGCTGATCTTTTTGTTGTATCTCCATGGATTTGGTGAGTAGCTTCTCCTAGGCCGTTCCTGTTGAAGACTAGAAGAAGTTGCTAGATAAAGTAATGACTGAATGAATCTCTAAGTAATTAATTTCCCATCCCATAGACCATGTTTTTTCTGCTTCACCCAGCAATTCACGAAGCCACCAAACCAAGAGGTTTTACTCCATGTGTTGGAGTGAAACCTCATGTTCTCAAAAGCTTCTGACCTTCCTCTATGAACACCTGGAGAAGAAGATTTCCTAAATTTAACCACAGTCCCTATGAAAAGTACATATTTTATTTTCCATTGCAATTTATCTGCTGCTTGTTCCCCAGCCTGGCTTTTGCTGTGCCTTTCTCTGCCAACATCATGAGTCTTTGAGGACACATTCATCTCATGTGATGAATTTATTACCAACTGTGGTCAAGTTACCTTGAAATCTGCTTGGCAATAATCTGAGCAGCTCAAATTCCTTTGCTCTCATCCTGGAGGATGATTTCTCCAGCCTTCAAATTAGTTTTGTGCCTTTTTGCTGCACCTGATCTCCCATGAATATCTTTAAGATGCAGACATGGTAAATTCCCACTGCCCTGTAGTGTGGGATGGAGAAGCACTTCATGGTCCTTTACACCATGGGAGAAAGCTCCACTTTGCTTTCTAACTTCTAGTTGCTAAAACATGAAGATCCAAAAGCATAAAGCCAAAGAAATTGCTCCAAACTCCAAAATTGCTAAATTAATCATCTCAAAACACACTCTCTGAAAACTCCTTCTTGATTTTCAGCCCAGGTTTTGGAGTCCCACCATGGAGTGAAAGCCATGTGGATGAAGAGCTCCCATGTGAATAGCTCATGGGTTTTACAGCATCACACCCAAGTTTTTTCCTGCAGTGACTTCTGTGTAGCTCATGTGAGTCACTCAAACCCAAGAATGAGAATTAAACAAGAATAATATCCATTGACGGGGAACGCGGAGGTCATGCACTTACTTCAAAGAAACCATTTAAAAAACCCCAAAAACCACTTTTTCTAAATATCTCTTAGTGTTGAGAGAGCAGGAAGAGAAAGTTCAGAGTGCTGAGAGTTTCCTGGCAAGCAAACAAATCTGCCACGTGGACTGGAAGGATGCACACTTCTGCTGGACCTTCCCAGGATCTGCTTACAGGGCTTTTCCTTCCCAATCATGTCTCTCTAGGAAGCAGATCCTTACTCTGGCAGAGGCAGCCAGCCATGTTGGCACTGTAAATCACTTGGTATGTCCACTTCTTTTTTGAGTAGTGAGTCCTGGCTTGATTTTTCTTCTGATTTGCCTCCTTGGGGTTTATAGAATCATAGAATTGTGGAATGGTTTGGGTTGGAAGGGACCTTAAAGCTCAACCAGTTCCAACCCCCCTGCCAGCAGCAGGGACACCTTCCACTAGACCAGGTTGCTCAAAGCCTCATCCAGCCTGGCCACAAACACTTCCAGGGAGGAGCAGCCACAGCTTCTCTGGACAACCTGGGACACTGGCTCACCACCCTCACACCAAACAATTTCTTCCTCACATCTCAACTCCATCTCCCCTCTGACGCTTTCAAGCCATCACCCCTTGTTCTCTCACTCCCTGCCCTTGGACAAAGTCCCTCCCCAGCCTTCCTGGAGCCCCTTCAGGTACTGGGAGGCCACTAGAAGGTCTCCCCGGAGCCTTCTCTTCTCCAAGCTAAACAAGCCCAGCTCCCTCAACCTTTCATGTCACAACCAGGTTTCCAGTCCCCCCTCCCTAAATCCTGGGAAAGCCCTGAAATGCCCTCAAACCACCAAGCTGCCACCCTTGAACTTGGAAATAAAGGGATGGGGGTTTTCCAGCTGAGATCCCAGCTGGTGGGATGACCAGTGGGAGACCTTGGAAGATGGTGGAAGATGGGAGACTGTGGTCCCCATGGTGCAGGCAGCATCCTGCACTGATTTTTGATGAGGTATCCATTTAGATGAGTAGGCTGGACCTTGCTGCAGTAGAGTCCTCTGATGATGCTAAGGGGATGTGGCAGCAAGAGGTCCCCACATCCACCCCAGGGGAAAATGGGGTCCCCCATGGCAGTGCTTATGATGCCCTAGAAACATCCTGGGACCACACCAAGAGATGGGAGCAGAGTCCCAGACTAGCGGTGGCAGCATCAGAGTGCCAACAGTGGGTCTCTGTCCTCATGCTGGGATGTCCACCTAGACACACATGGCCACTGAAGTCAAGGTCCTGGGTTTTATCCATGAGACTCTCCAGGGGATGGAGATGTTGATATTCCCTCTGAAGTTCCCCTTGTGTGAGAAGAGCTACAGCATGTGAGACAGCCAGGAAATCGAAATCAGCCTCTCCTCCCCTGACCTTTGGTTTTAAGGGGAAGGAAAGAGCCTGGTCACCATCTGCCTTTAATCCAGCTGCCCACCAACTGCTCCATCTCCATCCCTACACACCACATGGAGGCTTGATGCTTGTTTGACATGCTTTCATCCTTTTTCTCATCAAAACTGGGGCAAACAGGTTGGAAACCTACTGGCCACCATCAGGAAAGGAGCCCAAGTGCATGGTGGAGGTTGTTTGGTGGAGGTCGTTTGGTGGAGGCCATTTGGGGCCTTCGTTGGGAAGGACCTTAGTATGGGTTCTTCACGATGGGGCTTTACCAGAATCTCCACATTTGGAAACAGGTTTATTCTGGAAGGATGTCACTAATGAGCCATTCACTTGGGTTGTGAACCTTCCTCCACAACCTCATCCATGGTTGGACTGCTGGACCAGTTTGAGCACAATGCCATTAGTGAAGCT
Organism: Antrostomus carolinensis; assembly: GCF_000700745.2. Lineage (NCBI taxonomy): Eukaryota > Metazoa > Chordata > Aves > Caprimulgiformes > Caprimulgidae > Antrostomus > Antrostomus carolinensis. The sequence continues at coordinate 17,630 of NW_010313633.1, forward strand.
GTGAGTCCAGCACTGGGATGTAGGATGAAAGCCAAGCCCTAGCAGGTGCTTGCAAACCTTCTCCACCAGGACACAAGAGGATGCCATGCTTTTCTTAAGACCTTTCTTAGGTGAAGCAGCTCTACCACCCCCCACCCACGTGTAGTTATTCTACTCCTTCTTCATGGCTGAGTGTGTTTTGCAGCCTGGCAGGAGGACAAGATGCCATCTGGGTGCCAACTCAGCCTGTTTGCCAAGAGGGTGTGGGTGCAATGCCCTGGCACAGCAGCTGTTCCTCATGGCCTGTTGAACAAGTCCATGAGCAAATGGGCCTGAGCACCTTGAGATGGGATTGCAAAGCAGGTCATTAACTCCTGGGGGCTGGCCAGCTCTTCAGTATGGTCCCATCACTGCACTCTGCAATTTGCAGGGCCGAGGAGAAAGGCTGAAAGGAGGGGAAGGTGCTCAGGAGATGACCATGTTTGGTTAGCAGAGATTCTGGTCCTCCTTGGGCAAAGGTTTCTACGACCTCAGCCTTCAAGCTAGGAGAAATGGACATTGCTGTGGCTTTCAGGGAGCAGTTGGACACCTCAGAGTGTGCTACATGTCCTTGTCCCCTTGTGTAGGACCCATGATCATGAGGAGAGGATGCATTTCTTATGGTCCAGGACCCCAGGGGTACGTACTCCACCTGAGTGGACCTCCAAGTATCAGTGGAGGGCACAGGACACCAGCTGCCCCTCTGCCAGCCCTATGGGAAACCAAGGGACCTGCTCTGGCAGAGCCATGTGGGTTGGTGGAACCTCTGTTGGGGTAGCTGCCTGGAGCCCATCAAGATGGGATCAGTCAAGATCTAGGAAAGGGATCCATGGAGGTCTTTAGTCCAATACCCTACTCAGAACTGGGCTGGCTCCAAAATTAGAGCAACTTGGACATGACTCAACACACCTCAGAGCTGCATCTCAAGGGAGTCCATGGGTGCATGACCCAGAAATGCCTTTTCCTCTCCACTGGCCATCAAGGAAGCCTAACTGACCAGGTGGGAGTTGTTAAATGACACAAATTGCCCCTAAAGAGCCTCTGCAGCAACACTGGGGTCCTGTGCTCAGCAGGATGCCCATACTCTGGTGTCCCTCAACCCTCCAGCATCCTCCTGCCATTTGCTGAGACTTAAAAATAACCCAATGGGGGCAGCGGGTGGGTGGGCATCCTTGTCACCACATCATCACTAACGTCAGCCTCTCCAAACCCATCTGCATGCACATGTTGGCTGTGAGCCTGGCCCAGCATTCTGTGGCTGCGTGAAGGCACCAAAAAACCACGGAGGTTTGCCAAGGAAATATTAAAAGCCCTGGAGCAGCCTCCTTGTTGATGCCTCTTCATCTGCTCTTCGTTAGGCAAATGAGCTGTGGGCTCCTGGCTGGGTGGTCTGGGCTTGGGGACCACTCTGTGGTCGGCTCCTGGGGTGATGTGTCAGGGTGGGAAGTAACAACAGTGCTGGAGTGGGGGGAATTTGGGGGGTTGTGGGGCTGAGTGGAGCAGCATCCATACGGATGATGCCTCCAGCCAGGGTTGTGGGCAGTGGCGAGCGAGTCCCATGGCTCCAGTTCCAGCTGGTGATTAACACCCCACTGACCTGAGCTTCATCCAGATTTTCTGGGATCATTTCCTAGAAATTCATCATGCCTTCCCAGATGTTACAACCCAACTCTGCATTTCAGCAGCTGACTGGCAACGTGGGGATCTTCTCTCTGCAGCACAAAGCCTGAAGGAAGAGCAGAACCTTTTGTAGCATCAAAATCCCCCTCATCTCCAAAATATTTCCTGGGTTTTGTCCCAATTAGCAAAGGACTCCCGAGTTATGGTAATTCCTCAAGCATCTCCAGAAGGCAACTGGGTTGAAAGAGGGACAGAGATCTTCTGGAGAGAGTCCAGCAGAGGCCACAGAGATGATGAGGGGCTGGAGCATCTCCCGTGTGAGGAGAGGCTGAGAGAGCTGGGACTGTTCAGCCTGGAGAAGAGCAGCCTGAGAGGGGATCTGATCAATGTCTATAAAGACCTGAAATGTGGGGGCCAAATGGATGGGGCCGGGCTCTTCTGGGTGGTGCCCAGTGACAGGACAAGGGGCAATGGGCACAAACTGGGACACCAGAAGTTCCAGACAAACATGAGGAAAAACTTCTTTGCTGTGAGGGTGCCGGAGCCCTGGGACAGGCTGCCCAGAGAGGGTGTGGAGTCTCCATCTCTGGAGATGTTCCAAACCCACCTGGACACTTTCCTGTGCAACCTGGTGTAGAGAACCTGCTTTGGCAGGTGGGTTGGACTGGATGATCTCCTGAGGTCCCTTCCAACCCCCAAAACTCTGTGATTCTGTGAAATGTGATGTAAATATTAATTCGTAGCAGTTGTTCTTCCTCCTGGTTGCCCGTAGATGGAGGAAGAGAGCTTCACCCCTTTGGGTTCCCTCCTCCAGCTCCCTGGTTGATGAGAGTGCCGTGCTGCTTTGGGGCTCTCCTCCTCCCTGCTTTGGTCCATCAGATGCCTGGTTTGGACAGTTTCATGCATGTCCTGGGAAAGACGTTGGCCATGACCTGCACAAGACCCTGCTACCCATTTAATCCACAAAGAATAGATGGTCCCTCCAGGAGCCCACATACCCTCTTGAGAAACTGACTGCATGAAACATGGACCTGGAGTAAGCAATGATGGTGGGATAAACAAACATGGCTCCTCCTCACTACAACTGTGCTGGTCCATGAGACAGTCCAGGGCCCATCTTCTGGGTACATATCCTACAGGGTTACTCCCTCATCACCCCAACCCAGGTGGCCACCTCTAATCCACTGATGTGCATTGCAGAAAGGAGTTGCTTTGGAGGAACCCAGGTCCAAACCATGCCAGTGATGGTGCCATGATTAATCTGGACATTTGCAGCCCAGAAGCATGGATCTGGCCAGTGATGTCCAAGGAGGATGAGTCATACCAGGTGAGCACCACAGAGAACTGGGGTTTGATGGAGAGAAAGATTTCCCCCAAAGAGTTGTGCTGCTGCTCGAAGATTGATGTTAGTTGAGGATGGAGATCATTTGGGGGAGATAATTGAACTCCCAGAATCTCAGAATCCCAGACTGGTGGGGGTTGGAAGGGACCTCAGGAGATCATCCAGTC
>NW_010313633.1:20789-21866 GCF_000700745.2 Antrostomus carolinensis
TCCCTACACCAGGTTGCACAGGAAAGTGTCCAGGTGGGTTTGAACATCTCCAGAGATGGAGACTCCACACCCTCTCTGGGCAGCCTGTCCCAGGGCTCTGGCACCCTGAACATGTCATAATTTTTGGAGAATTTTATCCTTTTCTTCCAGAAGGAAGTGGTTTGTTCAGGAAGTGCAGAAATATTCTTGGATGGCTCAAAGCCTCATCCAACCTGGCTGGAAGTTTTCAAAGCCAGGTTAGATGAGGCTTTGAGCAACCTGGTCTAGTGGAAGGTGTCCCTGCTGCTGGCAGGGGGGGTGGAACTGGATGAGCTTTAAGGTCCCTTCCAACCCAAACCATTCTGTGATTCTATGATTCCCCTTTCCCAATACAAACCAATTGACTTTTCACTTCAAAAAAAGACACTTTTTCAACATAGAAATGGGTCATCTCCTTTGGGAGCAACCAAACCCAAACTCTTTGGGGTTTTTTTTAAGTAAGGAACCCAAAATAAGCAAGGGTTAAAAAAAAAACCCAACAGAAACTCTTCGCTTTGACCTCCCTTTGACCGGGATCATGTTTTCCTCCCAAATTTTGATTCAACCACTCAGCTGAAAAATACTTTGTACTCCAGCTTCACCACTTAACCCAGCTTTGTGGGTTTGGTCCAGTTAGGAGTTAATGGGATTATTGTGAAACTGGTGGACGCACTCTTGATGTCGAGCCTGTGTGGGAGGAGGAATTAGTTAGAAGATTTTAAGAAACCTGATTCAGTAGAACAAAAAAAAGCAAGAGAAAGATTTGGTTGCTTCATTACCCTGTAGATAAAGCTTTTCTTCTCCAGGAAGAACAAATGTTTACCCTGCACGATGCAAACTGACCCCCCCGGGGTAATCTCAGGTTTAATGACATGGTTTAATACCACCAAAAAAAAAAAAAGGGCTTCTTTTGTATTTCTCAGGCTGTCATCTGGAGATGTTCTACCCACCAGGGGATTTCCTCCAGGTATCTGAATATATATCCTGGTAGCAGCAGTGACACCTTTGAAATGTCTTGTGAAATATGTTCTATATAAATATATATTTATATATATTTTT
>NW_010313634.1:0-1121 GCF_000700745.2 Antrostomus carolinensis
GGGGTGAGGAGGTGAGTGAGAGGATGGGGTGGCACTGAGGGTGGCACTGGGGGTGGCACTGAGGGTGAAGCTCCTGGCAGGGGGGTCATGGTCCCTGGAGATGTGACAGAGTGACCTAAGAGTGTTACAGCCCCTGGGGACATGCTGGGGACACAAAGGGTGTCACTGCCTCAAGGGGACACGTTTGGGGTGTCACAGCCCCAAGGGGACACATCCTGGGGTGTCACAGCCCCTGGGGACAGAAAGGGTGACAGTGCCCCAAGGGGACACATGACGGGGGTTTCACAGCCCCAAGGGGACATGCTGGGGTGTCACAGGCCCTGGGGACACTTCTAGGGGTGTCACAGCCCCAAGCGGACACGCTGGGGACCCAAAGGGTGTCACAACCCCAAGAGAACAAGTGCCAGGAGTGTCACAACCCAAGGGGACATGTCCTGGTCTGTCACAACCCCAAGGGGACATGTCCCAGGAGTGTCACAGCCCCAAGGGGACATGTAGGGGACACAAAGGGTAACACTGCCCTGAGGGGACACATGATGGGGGCGTCACAGCCCCAAGGGGACATGCTGGGGACAAAAAGGGTGTCACAGCCCTTAGGGACATGTCCTGGCCTGTCATAGCCCCGAGGTGACATGTCCTAGGGGTGTCACAGACCTAAAGGGACACACTAGGGCCACAAAGGGTGTCACTGCCCCGAGGGGAGATGTCCTGGGGTGTCACAACCCCTGGGGACACATCATGGGGGTGTCACAACCCCAAGGGGACATGCTGGAGACACAAAGGGTGTCACAGCCCTTGGAGACACGTCTTGGGGTTGCACAACCCAAGGGACACATCCCAGGGTGTCACAGCCCCAGGTGTGTCACATCCCCACGGAGATGCCACCACCCCTGGGGACACAGCGAGGTCCCCAAAAGGTGTCACACCCTGAGAATGTGCCACGGTCCCCAAGGGTGTCACAGCCCCCAGGGGGGGACACTCAGGGCTGCCACCAGGTCCCCAAGTTGGGATGGGGGGGGGACAACTGAGAGTGTCACAACCCCTGGGGACATACTGAGGACATCACAACCCTGGGGTGGGGACACTCTGGGCTGTCACCAGGTCTGGGTGTCCCCAGACTG
>NW_010313635.1:0-228 GCF_000700745.2 Antrostomus carolinensis
CCAGCTGCAGGGCCAGGCCCAGCCCTTGGGCTCCTCCTGGGCAGGCTGAGCACAGCAATGGGGTGTCCCAGCTCCCTGTGCCCGGGCAGCTCTGGGCAGGGCAGCCTGGCAGGCTGGCAATGAGCCCACTCTCCTGACTCTGGCAAAGGCAGGAGCCACTTTGTGTGCCAGGGATCCCTCTGCTCTCAGCAGTGTCTCCTGGCTGTCCAGGGTAACACGGGAGTGGAT
>NW_010313636.1:0-241 GCF_000700745.2 Antrostomus carolinensis
ACCAAGATCCGGAGCATGGATGCTCTGTCTTGCAACCTGGATACCCCTCTGGCCCTCCTGTTTGATACGTGCGAGGATGCCCAGGAGCCGGGGCAGAGGGCGGGGACACAGACCGTCCGGGAGCCAGAGGGGGACAGGGCCCAGGAAGACCCGCTGCAGGGAACCGCCAGCGGCCCCCAGGTCTCCACTGCGGCCGAGGTAAAGGAGGCGGCCGAGCGTGGCAGCTCCCAGGCAGCGCGTC
>NW_010313636.1:362-1771 GCF_000700745.2 Antrostomus carolinensis
ACCCCTCTCTCCTAGGAGAACATCGAAAACACCAAATCTACAGAACAACGGAATGTGGAGATCAGAGACACCCAGGCCACCACCGCAAGGACGAAGCCCGGGTCCCCCGACGGCCAGTCCCCCACCGCGGGGACGAAAACCGGGTCCCCCGGCAGCCAGACCCCCACCGCGGGTTCTGCACGTTCCTCGGAATGACGGGATGGTGTCGTCTGTGGATATATAACTTAATAAGGGCTCTTAGTAAGGCCACTTTAGGAACTGTTGAAATTTAATCAAAAGGACCTTGTCTGGAATGGAGAAGCAGAAAGGGCATTTCATCAATTAAAGAAAGCACTAATGGGCGCTGCTGCCTTAGGGCTGCCAGGCACCACTAAGCCCTCCTGGTTGTTCTTTCATGAGAAGCAGGGAATAGCCCTAGGAATTCTAGCCCAAAATCTGGGACCGTACCAGAGAGCAGTGTCATACTTCTCCAAACAACTTGATGAAGTAAGCAAAGGTTGGCCTAGCTGCCTGAGAGCAGTAGCAGCGGTGGTAATAAATATTCAAGAAGCACATAAGTTCACACTAAGCCAGAAAATTACAGTATTGGTATCTCACACCATATCAGCGGTGTTGGAGATAAAGGACGGGCTCTGGCTTTGCCCACGAAGGTTCCTTAAATATCAAGCTGTCCTAGTGGGGCAGGATGATGTGAAATTGTGGTTTCTAACATTGTCCATCCAGCACCTTTTCTCAGCGGAACCACAGGGGAACCAGTATTACATGACCACCTGCAGACTATGGAAGCAGTTTATTCTAGCCAACCTGACCTAAAGGAAAAGCCGCTGGGAGACGCTGAGGATTCCTGGTATACGGACGGAAGCAGCTTTGATCGTTTTGTCTGTGTTAAGGGGGAAACTTTGACAATAACTAACAAGGTGTTCCACACTATCAGCAAAGGCCTTGCAGTGCCTGGTGTGCGAGCAGTCTGGAGCAAGAGAAGAAGGAACTGGTGTGCAACACCTGCAGTCTGAAGCAAAAAGCCAACCTTGTTTTGTCTGACGGTCTACAAGGGTGCTAACAAACACCAAAAGGAGGCAGTACACAAGCGCCAATGGGAGTGAACTTGTGTTAAAATTCCTTGGAACTAATTAGCTTAACCCATCCGAAATTTAATGAATACGTATGTAATAGTCAATTTAGACACAGAGTCCAATTACAAATTTAAAATGCAATTTATTAAGATATGGGTGAGCAAAAGCAGCGCTGGGTGGTCGGGGAGTCTCCGCTCTACCAACGGCTCACAAATTGGGTAATGTAAGCAGTCCCTTTTTATACGCCCCCCCTTCAGGTGGGGAGCGGGGTGGAGGCGGGGGGTGGTCGCGGCGGTTGGTCACGTACAGCTGATGCCCCGGACGTGCGGGACGAGC
>NW_010313637.1:0-2545 GCF_000700745.2 Antrostomus carolinensis
GGTGGAGGTGGGTGGGGTGGATTTTGGGGGGTTTTTTTTTGGGGGGGTGATGGGTTGAAATTGGCGAGCGGGTGGTGGGAAGGGAGATTTGGGTGGTTGTTGGAGCTGGAAAAAGCTGGAGGGTGACAAAGTGACAAAGCAGGGGTCTCAGAGGGGTTTGTGGTGACATCTCCAATGGGATCAAACCACCCCACTCCATTCCCTTCAACCCCACAACAACAGGAGTTATGGGATGTTCTCTCCACAGTGGGGAGCGATGTGGTGTCTTCTCCATCCTCCCAGCTCTGGGATGTGGTCCAAGCCTGGTGTGACCCATCCCCAACCCCAAAGACACGTGAGGACTCATTCTCCTCCTCCAAACTGGGCAACGAGAGCTCGGAGAGACCGAGTCCCAGATCCCAAAACTATTTTGGTACGATGTCACCATGGATGCCAGGGTGAGGAGAGGTCCCCAGGGAGCCCTGGCAGAGGTAGGACATCTCCTAGGGTTGTGTCCTTCACATAAACCAGTTCTCCTTCCCTCAGATCTGCTTCACCCTGACCTAGTTATCACCAATGGCCGCGGTTGATGGTGATCACAAGCCCAGCACCTCCAGGGAACCGTGTGGGTATATTTAGTCATTGATCTCCTCCGTTATGCAAGACCATGGAGATGGTTGTGGGGAGGTGGTTCCCCCTGGAACACAAATGTAGGGTGACTTTTGTGACCTCAAGTTATGGGGAAGGACAGGGTGACCCAGCTAGAAATGGAGGTGACATCCCCTGTGTGACATTGTGGAGCACAACCCTGAGATGGAGGAGCCAAGGGGAGGAAAGAGTCAAGATGCAGCGGCCAACTAGGGGACAAAGAGCCATTGTGGGGACCCATGTGGCTGTGGGATGGTCCTCACCGTGGCTGGCACTGCCATGGGTGGCACCTCGGGGCGGGGGGGTGCAGGGGGTTCTGCTCAAATGCTCCTTTGAGGTCCTCGTGGGTCCAGGCTCAGGGCACAAACCCCTCCTTGTCACCTCGTGTTGATGGCCACAGTTTAGCTGCACGGTTGATGGAGCTGGGGGAGATGCTGGGACATGTGGTGGGGTTGTGTATGGAGGTGCCTCCTTGTCCCCCACTTCCTGGAGCTGGTAGAGATGCTGGGAGACCTGGAATGGTCATGTATGGGGGTGTCTCCTTGTCCCCCACTTGCTGGAGCTGGGGGACATGCTTGGAGACCTGGGATGATCATGTCTGAAGGTGCCTCCTTGTCCTCCAGTTGATGGAGCTGGGGGAGATGTTTGGAGACCTGGGATGGTCATCTCTGAAGGTGCCTCCTTGTGCCCCAGTTGATGGAGTTGTTAGAGATGCTGGGAGACCTGGAATGTTCAGGTATGGAGGTGCCTCCTTGTCCCCCACTTGCTGGAGCTGGTGGAGATGCTTGGAGACCTGGGATGGTCATGTATGGGGGTGTCTCCTTGTCCCCCAGTTGATGGAGCTGGGGCAGATGCTGGGAGCCCTGGGGAAGTTGTGGCTGGAGGTGTCTCCTTGTCCCCCACTTGCTAGAGCTGATGGAGATGCTGGGAGCCCTGGGGTAGTCATGTCTGGAGGTGTCTCCTTGTCCCCCAGCTCCACAGGAGCAGCATTTGTGGGGACAAAGTTTGGTTTCAGTTCCTGGAGCCACTGTATAAGGTTGTGGTTCTGAGGACACTTGGTGGCCACCACTCTCCACCCCACAAAGCCTCCTGGTTGCTCTAACACCAGAACCTGCTTTGTTCCAGCAGCATGTGCTGGTCTAAACCAACCAAAGCATGGGAAAAGGAGATGTAGGTCTACCCAGAGTGATGGGCTGCCATGGGCCACCCCTTTCCCATCCACATTGTCCTCACCAAACCCTCCCTGGGGTGTCAGCCTGGTGTGGGGTCAACCCCAGCTCTGGGGTAGGAGTTGGATGGAGGAGTTGTTGGCCATGGAGCCAAGCTGATGCTGGGGAGGAAAGAGCTCAAACAGCATGAGGAGGCCATGGGAGGTGAAGGGTTTGTCTCTTCCCATGGTGTTGGGAAACCTCCTCAGCGTTCCAGTGCCAACATCCAAACCCTTCCTGGGGTTGGGAGAGATGGTTCAACCTTTCACAGCCTGTGGGACCCATCTGCAGCCTGTGGTCCATCTGGGCTGGACCATGAGGGTGGTCCTGCAGAAGGTCTGGGTGTCCCCAGGATGTCCTCAGATGGGAGCAGGGATCCAGGGAAGGCTGTAGGGATGGGGTGAGTGTCCATGTGGTGTTTCCTGGAGTCCTGTCCCATCCTCCAGCCATGGCCAGGAGGGTTGTAGGGCTGGAGGTGGGCTCTGCACCCCCCTTCCCTCAATTCCTCTCTCAGAACATCTCCAACCTCTCCCCAAAGGTTCAACATCTGCAGATCCTTCAGGAAGAAGACCCATAGGTTTGGATTCTCCTTGTCCCAGAGAATTCCTGTCCCTGGGAAGAGCAACCAGCAGATCTTGGCCAACAGCTCCAACCCACCTGCCCCAAAGCTGAGGACCCGGGTGCAGGATCCATCCCCAAGCCCCGGGGAT
>NW_010313638.1:0-307 GCF_000700745.2 Antrostomus carolinensis
CCTGCACTCCTGCTCTGTCCCCCGCACCCTGCTCTCCACAGCTCTGCCCCCCGCACCTCTGCTCAGCTCCCCAAAGCTCTGCCCCCCGCAGCCCAGCCCCAAAACTGCCTGGCTCCAGAAACACCCACCACAGCCTGCGCTGGAAGAGCTACTTTCAAAGCAAACGTTCGCTTTCTGGTAATGCTAGAGTTATTGGGAAATAGTGCTTAGGCTTTGTGAAAATTTTCAGGGATAACACAACACACACTGCTTTGCAGCAAGACAGTAAGTAGGTAGGCACAGATCTGACTTACAGGTGTAACAGGTT
>NW_010313638.1:322-8021 GCF_000700745.2 Antrostomus carolinensis
GGGAAAGAGGGAGCTTTGCATATTTACATCTTTTCAACTTATAGTCTATACCTATACGTTCATGTTTACTGAGATTCAAGTCCAGGATCTGAATCCAAAGGAGGGATGAGCCTCTCTCCGCTCCCCACATCCCAGGTAAGCAGCTTGAACCCTGAGCCCATGGGTATGCTGAGTATTTGAGGATGGAGAACACACATTCCTCTTCAGTTTTGATGAAAACCTTCAGCCTAAACACAAAACCCTTTTCTTAACAGAACTAACACATTTTCTTGATCAAAATATCTTCAAACCAACACGCCACCTCCCCAACCAAGCTTCACTGTAAACCTCTCCAGCCAGCACTGAAAGAAAGCTTAATCAGAGGTCTTTTTAACGAATTCCTAACAACTGCAGGGGATGGAAAGCTGCCAGCAAAGTAAATTGTTAATTCTCAAGCTTTACCTTGTCAGGATCAGTTTTCAAAATAATAACAATCAGGAAAAGATCCTAAAAGTCTTTCATTCAGAATTTGTAATTAAGTAGTGAGAAACTGATTCGCATCCTCTACAACTACACACATTCATCATTTCTGGAGGAGTCGGAATGCAATACACTTTTCAGCTCAATATCCTCAGAAAACAACACTTAGGCAATCGTGTTATAGGTGTGACTACTGTCCACCCAACTTTAATATTTTTTTATTTAATTGATGATTTCAGTGATTTTGTTCCTGTAAAGCTATTTGAAGACAGGCTACTCAAGGAGAGGCCATTATTAGCACACTCACGATGGGCAATGCTGCAGCATGAGTTTGTGTAAGACATCAAAGAAAGGCAGAAGATATTATAAATGCTTTAATTACAGGAAAATCTTCCACCAAGAGCCATGTTTTATTATATATCAGAAAACCTATTCAGCCATCAATGTTTCTCTCTCATACCTTACAGATTAAAGCCATTTGTAACTTTTCATTATATTAAAGTATTCACGTTTCCTTTTTTTTTTTTTTAATAGCACATTCACCATAAAGAATAATTTATAGACAACTGGTTTATTTTGTTCCCAAGCTGACAAAGCTGTTTCTCTTACAGGGTCCAGGAGAGCAGGAGCTCTGTTTTACCACCACCTCCTATGCTGAGGTACTTCTATATTGTTTGAGTTGACGTTTAAAATGTTGTCAGTGTTATTACAGAATCACTAAATAGTGTAAAAATGCCCTGCATTCAGTACCTATCACTAACATACATACACTCTACCGCCCTTAGGTCTTCTGCATGAAATGAACAGCGTGAATATACTTGCAGATGATGATAAAAAAACCCTTTTCAAGTTGTAAGCACAATACATGGATAAAACCACGCATCTTTATGTCTGTGTAAGACCTTGTACGCCCAGCTGTGTTGGACATCTCTAAGTGAAAGCCCTGGATCACGCATTCACTTCAGATACACGCAAGTCTGCGAGTCTGGCAATCCATCAGCTGGACAGGGACTACTTTCTTCTGGCTTTCTAGCACAGTTTGACCACATCACTAAATGCTGAGACTAAGTCAGCAGATGTTCAATGCTCTCGGTTACACTAGTACACTTTTATGTTACCTAAAGCTGATGTTCAGACAACCTTCAACATCATATATATACACCTATAACACAAAGATGTCTATAGAACAGGCCCTGAGTATGTAAGATCTGCTTTGAAAAATGTACCATTCATCACCGCACATTCTTATTAGACCAAGCTTCTTGCTCTTCCCCGTTAAGTCCAAGGTGTCTTATTTTGCACATTTCTTTCCCCTGACACTTCTCCGACTTTGTGTCACACAGTGCTTGTAGCTTTAGCAAGCCAGGGAGAGCACAGCTGCTCAGAATTCCCACAGCCATCCCTGCTCCAGTGAAGCAGAGAAGCTCTGTAATGGCTTTTGTGTAAAGCTTACACTGTTCTGGCTTCATTTCCAGGCAGGCAGGGGTTCATCAGATGACAAAGCTGGCAACACGTAGGATCTAGTACCCTCTGCTATCTTGACAGCACATCTACTATATTCAGAATGTAGAGAAAGGTACAGCCAAAGCATATTTATTATTGAATATGACAAAGGTCAAAAGCTGGGTCAAACATACCACGGCAAAGATCAGTTCCCTGCCCTACTATGTGGTTAAATGCTATTTATGAGATTACCAGACTGTCTGTTATGCAATCCAAATACCCAAGGTTTAAGAATGTGATACAAGAAGCTTTCCACCATGTCAGTGGTTTGACAGGAGCCTCACCTGGAGGCTTATAAAATTACTCCGTCTTGTGAGCAGTTATTTACAACTGGTACCTTACTTAAAAGTCTCAGAGAAGTCCCCCAAAACAAAATGAATGGCCTTTTAGGCTTAGGAAAAGCCTTTTTCAGGGCGAAAGTGAAATGGAACCTTACTTGGCTATTTTACATTTTTATTGTACTACAGCTGAATAGTTGTGAAGAACAGGCTCAGCTTTCTGGATTCTGTCCCAAAGATCCACGTGCATTCATGAAACAACAAGAAGTGAAACACAACACAACACTGAAATCCAAGCAGGTCTCATGTTTATTGAAATATCTCAAGCTTAATAAACATGATGCACATAACTCTTGCTGTATCACATACCCTCACAACTGCTAAGTTAGCTACTTTGAATTCCTACAGAAACTTCCTTTCAGCACAGCAAGGTGAAGCAAATATGGCTGCTACAAATATAAAGCAAACTTAGAGGTCCTGCTAGGAATCACAACTGAAATATCATGAACCACTTTTTCCTTAAACAAAGCCTGAAGATTCCCTGAGTCTTCACACATCTACATTTGGCGTGGAACTTTTGTGCAATTCAGAGGAGCCAAAGTCCTCTGCATAGGCAATGGAAAGAGCAAGGCACCTATACTACACACAACTAGAGCTCCACAGTCGGATCCCTGAAGCAGATGTGAATCCTTTTCCCCCATTCACCAGGGGCTTAGACCCATTTTGAAGTGGAAACAAATGGAAACTGCCATTAATACTGCCAGGCTTCACCATGGTGTTGTACAGTTCCTGAACACAATGGTGGCAAGCACCACATAAGCAGCTAAGAAGTAAACAGATCTTCAAAGCAGCAGATGATTAATGGGAAAAGTCCATGCAAATTAAGTCACTCAAGCTACAGAATTAATGTTTTGGCTCTTCCCTTGCCAGTAGTATACTGAGGAAATTTGTTTGCTAGTGGTCAGTGCAAAGAAAACAAAACACGAGTATGTTACATCATTCTCCTTGAAAGCCATAACCTATTGACAAAGCTAACTGAAAGTGGTACTTCTTTTAACCGCTTCTCTCGTTCCAGGAATCTGCAAGGGCAAATAACAATCCTATCCATAGCTGGTACGTGAAACACGGAAGGCTTCAGGGACACCATTATATCAAGAAAAATGAATCAGTCCCAAAATAGGAGATTTAAACTGACAGTGGTGATCGTTGGCTTCATAACAGTTCTTTTGGGCAATACTGAAAAAGAAATTCATCTGATGTAGCTAGCTTGTATGTGATGGCTAAAATAATAAAACAACAAAAAGTCACTAAGTGCTTTTTAAAGTACCAGCACCAAATGGGTCACTGCAGTACAAGGAGTACTTACTTCTGAAAGGTACTCAGAAATGGCGAGGTACTGAGAAATGGCAGTGTTTTATGCACAGTGAAATACTTATCGGTTTAGTTGTCAAGCACCTGAGGTGCTGCATGGAATAACTTGTCTTTCAGACATGTCACTAAATTTGTATGCACGTGACATACTCCTTCTGTGCAAAGTGACACTGCTGTTTTTTCGAGTACCATGCCACTGTGTGCAAAATCAGCAGGATACAATGAGGATTTCTGCAGGAGAAATAATACTGAGGGGAAAAAAAAGAAACACAAACCCAAATATTAATCCAATTCAGTAGTCATTGCTGGCATTTTAAAAATGCATCATAAATAAACAATGTAGCATTATTGCCAGAAAAGCACGTGTTCCAAAAAGACAAATTCCTGGTGAACTAATACCATGTTGGTTTAGAGATACTTCCTAATCATGTTAATTATTTCATTATACATGCGGTAAGGTGCATCAAGGCCCCAGATGAAATCCAAATGTTCCCATTCTGGAATGTTTTTGTGGTAAACCAAGTTTGTGATCTGAGTCAGCAGCATAGCAACATCCTTTGGGTCTGCAAGCCAGTCCTGTCCACCAGTCCACACCGCGGTTGGTACAGTCATCTCTTTTATTTTGTAGAAAGGGGGAGTAGACTGAGGAAGGGGAAAGTGAAAGCAAAAGCATTAGGAAGAACAAGTCTACACTGCCGAGTAACATACTAGCAACTGCAAGAAGAATGTGTCAGACTCTCATTTTCTCTCCCTCTCTTGAGCAGCTAGAGATGAAGATGGAGTTCTGACTAAACAGAAAATGTAACTTCAAGAGTTCTGCAGTATTACAGCACACGTAGTGGTAAGGATGTAGTCTGAGAAGTTTACAGGACAGCAGGGTAGCAGAAGTCTCAGAGAATGCATCCTATTCAAGGTGCTTCTAAACCATGATCAAATACTAAAAGTGATTCCTACTCTGAAAATATGCTAATGCAATCTTTCCCAGTCACTGAAGTGACAATAGGCAAAATATTTTTAGTATTGCACACAGCAATTTAGAAAAAAACATGTGTGGAGATTAAACAGGCTGAAGATAAACAATACACGTGAACTGACAGTCCACGCCTTATTGTGAGAAGTGCAGTGGGATCTCATGATCTAGCCAGGCAGGACCACCCTCAAGAAACAGTGCGCCATCACAATTTTGTATCCAAGCAGGAGCTCCATACTGACTAAGGACTACTTCAGAGCTCTTCAATTCTATCTTCTTCAATCCTTTTTGGGTTTTTTTTTGGAAAAGACAGACTTCCAGTTGGTTACTGGACAACACTGGTGGCTCTTTAGCATGCAGCATAAACACAGCACCCAGAGAAGTGCTCAATGACTTTTTTTGTGACACTCAAGAATTATATCCATAAAAGATGTCTACCTGGTTGTAGTGAGCCATATTTGCAGCCTTGCTTCCCCAGTCATAAGCTTTGAGTTCCCCAGTCTTCACAGCCTAGAAATAAATAAATATTCACATATACAAAGAAGAACTGCAACACCTGAATGTACAGCAGAACACATTGCTTCTGAATAGATGACCAAGTTAAGTTACAAGATCGCAAGTAGCACTGACCACTGCTTCCATGGCAAATGTCTTCTCTTTGTCAACCTACTAAGCAAGCTTCAGGCACACTGGTATGAATTCATGCACTGAGGTAAAATTCAAAATACACTAATAAAATAGAAAATTAAGCCAAGCAGAATAAAACAGAACAGAAAACTTGCTGCTTTTCAGTGGCTAAAAATACAACTTGTAATCAAAACAGGGTTTGCTGAAAGGGGAGCAAATACTTGTTACAGCATCTGTGAGTTAAGTTATTCCATTGTATTTTTTGTTGGCCTAAAGTACTTACAGTTAACCTATCTTCAAGGAGAGTGGTGAGCCACTATAAGTCAGTATCATCAAAGCAGCTGCAGTGAACAGTCGCCATTCTGACAACTGGCAGTTCCAGAATTTCACTTGGACTATGCTACATAGATATTTTGGCATTTTATTCCATTTAGTATCAGAGACATCAATATCCTACAAAGAAGCTAAAGTCACAAACATTTTAGAGTCCGGAAAGTCTACCTGGCTCCAGTGGATCATGTTTTGTACAGATGTCCCTGCAGGGCAGTGCGTTGAATATACATCCACTCGGCTCTGCAACAAGATAATTAACATGGTTTACTCCTCACAGTGCAACAATTATTGCTTCTTGAACAACAAACAGAAAATTTTCCATTCCTACTAAAACTGTTATAAACAAAAGTTAACTGGAGACAAACATACAGATGAGGTAAAAGGTTCAAATGTTTTGGGGATTACTTATAATTAACTGCAGAACTTTAAAACTGAACTTTAAACCTGATAATGGTAGCCCTTAAGCATTTTTTATATATTCAGAATATCTTTTAAAAAGTGACAGTATTGTAAGAATTGAGAGCACATTGACTAATATTTAGATAGACATCCAGAGAAACCTTGCATTACTCTGCATCTAAACTAGTTGCTGTCAGTCCAAAGTCATTCAGAACTTCATAAACTTTGAGTTTAGAAGTACAAAATATCCAGGGGAAACTTGGAAAAATATCCAACACTAAACCCATGAAAACTGTATGTACTGGGCAAGCAAATATCAAAAAACCTGCACTTTCACCTTGATATAAAATAAAATGTTCACTTTTGCACAAAGAATGGTGAAACTGCACTTTCACCTTGATATAAAATACAAAAAATGTTCACTTTTGCACAAAGAATGGTGAAAAAAAAATAATGCTAATTCTTTCTCACTCCAGTAAAAAAATCCTCAGTCTTCATCCACCTGCAGGTAAACTGATACCAGCTTCTACTGATTTTAGAGAGTCAGAAACACTTTAAGAAGCATGAAAAAAGGCAGTCTCACGCCAGCTGCTGTTGACTAGCTTTTACATAACAGAACAAGTCATATGAACAAATCCTGTGGAACCAGGACCACAGATGAATCCATTAGCAGGGTCAGAAATTGGTCCCAGAGAAAATAATTTCACACTTCCACTGAGAGAGCAGAAAACTTCAACAGTTCGCTTGAAAATGTTTGAAAACTGTATCTTTATTCCTCACTTCCTTGCGAAAGGAATTAAATACTTGCACCATCATATTAATTCACTTCTCTTGCCCACTTCCCCAACAGATCTAAATTAATGTATTTTAGCGAGCTTTCTAGTAACTTTTTTAAAAGTTAATTCTATCCACCCAAGCTGGGCAACTACATCTATACCAAGGAAAGCTATTCATCCACTCAGTATGATGAAGGTGACATTATTTTTTTTTTCTAATTACATGTAAAGGACAATCAGTACAGTGATACACAGTCAATACTGTGTTAGAGTTCACAATAAATCAGCTATTAGAAGTCATCAAAACATACCATATTCAAGTTTCTCTCATTAAAACCACATAGAAGAAAGAATAAGTTGCCACAAAGGTCATCAAGTATTCTGTGGGTACAGACATGGGTAGCAAGCCACTTCAGCAAAGAATTCTGAGGGAGGAATTGTTTCTTTCCAAACATGTCCTACAAAATAACAAACACATAGGACAAACATTTTATTGCATAGAATGATCGAGTTTTATTTTTATACTACAATATTCTAAAGGGAATTATTTCCATCTGCACTGGTGACAGATGTGTCACATGAAAATTATTTATCTCCTTATCAACCCTGTTTAGAGTCCAATGGGAAGGTCATGGTTAGTGCTTCTGCTACAAATCAGACAGTCCATTACTCCCAGAAAAATTACAAGGGAACTGGGACCATCATTAAAGAAATCCAAATCTAACCTCAAATTTTAATCAGTTTTAAATTCAGTATATTACAGTACAGCTTTGTATTGGGTTTGCATGGCAAGGTTTTGGTAGCGGGGGGAGGGACATAGGGTGGCTTCTGTGAGAAGCTGCCAGAAGCTTCCCCCATGTCCGACCCGAAAAAAACCGCCGGCCCAAGGACCCGCCCCGCCGCTGGCCAAGGCCGAGCCCACCAGCGACACCTCTGTGATAATATAATTAAGAAAAAAGGAAGAGGGAAAAAAAGCTGCACAC
>NW_010313639.1:0-1992 GCF_000700745.2 Antrostomus carolinensis
GGCGCTAAACTCTGGTTCAGAGACAGATGACTGCAGCGCTGTTAAATTAATAATAATTAATTAATAATAATTTATTAATGCTTATCTTATTTCCAGCCAGGGTTTGACAGTGGTAGCCTGGAATACTGGATCAAGGTGAAGTAACTTGCACAGTAACTCCCTCCAGAGTAAGGTGCCTTGTCGCTCTGTGTAAAACCAGCGGGTCACCCCTACTGCAGGTTGTATGTTTGAGCAAGTAATGCAAGAGAGTCACCCCAAAGCACCACCCCCTGCATCTACAACCACCTGAGATAAGGAAAATGAATTCTCGGGTGAAATTCCCTTTGCTTTGCTCCCTTGGGCAGCCCCATGCTCCCAGCCTCAGCCTCCTGCTCCTGATGGCAGGTAGGAGCGTGTGTCTGCCTCCTCATGCAGCCTCTGGGCCACCAGCAACAGCTTGCCCTGGCTAGCCCAGCACAAAGGGAAGAAACGCAGGTTGTCTAGGGTACAGGTGTTACATGTGAAAACAGAGTGACACATCAGGACCATTTATACCTCGGAGAGATGAATATGGGACAGAAAAATCACTTCAGACTATTTACACAGTGGCCAGCCTGGTTATGACAAAATGCTGATACCACATTTTATAGTTGGTGGTTGCTGGAGATTAGCTCAGCAAGTCTCCATCCAGCTCCCAGGGGCTGGGTGTTCACATTCTCCTTATGTCTTCTTCAATCACTATGATTGGCACCAATTGCCAAATGAATGCTTATTACTTAATGATGTCTCAGTCCAATTTCTCCATTCAGTTGAGCAGTCGGAGAAATGTGTTTCAAAATAAATCTGTTTCTGATAACAGCAATGATGTCTTGTGTTGCATTCCCACTGATGTTTGTTCTCTCTGGAGGAGAAACCTGCATATAGACAGTTTAAAAATTAATATCCACCAATCCTTAGAAATGTTTTCCTTTCTTTAATTCAGAGAGTGGACCAAGCCTCTGAATATGCTGTCTCTGAAGCTTTTTCCCTTCAAAAGTCAAGGTATCCACTAGGGCCTCGTGGTCCTGTGACAAGTTTGGAAACTGTGGAACAGCTGCAAGATCATGATGAGGCCTGTGAGGAAGGTGAGCTGAAATACTGCTTGCCACAAGCTGCCTGAAATGAATTGTTCTTTATCCAGCATTGTAGTTCTGGACTGAACAGGCCCTTGCAAAGCTTGAGACCATAAAAAGCAGTTCATAGTAAGATGTCTTTCATGTAATAGAGAAAGGCATAAGAAGAATCAATTGCTGGAGTTCAAGGTAGTTCTGAATTAGCATACCTAAGAGAAGGATAAACTCTGTCTCCTGGAGATTTCAGGTCAAAATGAGGATGAATACTGCCCTTAAAGACACACTGTATGGTCAAATACAGGTTAGTAGGCTATAGGAAACCAGATGAAATTACCTGACATATTTTTGTTAGCAGGCCAGATGTGAAAATGGATTTGCTCTGCATAGCTTTCATATCTACAAATAGTTGTGTGGTTTTGCTTTGATTCCTGTGCAGAATTTTCCTCACTAATTAGCTAAATGAATATTCCCTTTGTAACACCTGCAGGCACAAGTGCTTACTGAAATTTGAAAATAAAACTGCAGTACATTTTAAAAAAAAAGGGAAATTATCTCCCATCAGTGAATCTGCAGTGTAAAAAGCTGATAGGAGACAGGATTTTAAAAACTGAGGTAACCATTCTTTTAAGACTCAAAAGTGAGCCTTGCAGGAAAGGAAGACACGTCTTGAGCATCCACTTCAATACAGGCAGTCAGCTTCTTCACTTGTAATCATCAAGGGTTCAACTACGAGCACAGAACAGACCTGTCTGCTTACAGTGCACTATCTGAATGCATTACACAGCACAGTGTCTCAAAGGGAGCTGTCTTTGCAGTTGGTAGCAAAGTTGCTTGCTTTCCTTATGTTTATTATTTTTGTTCTCTGCTAAGGTTTTCCTTTTTATAGCTACCAATCCCTCAG
>NW_010313640.1:0-2586 GCF_000700745.2 Antrostomus carolinensis
CAGGTGCCTCGGCCTCGGCAGTGCCTCACAGACCTGGGGGGTCCTGTACCTGGGGGATCCCAGCGGGACAGGGGCAGCCCCCCGCTTTGGGCGTGCTCCCCGTCCCCCGGGAGGGTGGAGGACGGGCCCCAGCACCGATCGGCGTCCCGGGCTGCAGGGGAGCGAGGCCGTCTGCCCTCGAGTGGGCTTCCACGCCCGTGAGAAGCGCATGGCTGCAGCCAGCCCTTCAGCTGTGTCCCAGGCGAAAAGTAAGGTCGCTGTAGGAGCGATCCCGCAAGTAGCAACGCACGAACTAGCGTCCGCGCTGCTTCTCCTGTGACAGCACAGCCTTTCCCATCAGCAGCTCCCTCCCGCACTGTTCCACTGAGCGGTATTTTCATGGATGCGCTTTAGGAGAACGAATTTTCAAAAACCGAGTGAGACCAGACTGGAGAGGGTGTCCCTCGGTCGCCAACGTAACTACAAATCCGGCGTGATTTCACATAAGGCCTCGCACAAGGCAGGCGTGTGAACCCCCGCGGTTTCGCCGCCCTGCGGGGACCTCAGCTCCGAGGCAGGGACAGACCTGCCAGGTCCCGGTCCCGGCCCCTGCCGTGGCCGCGGGTCGATGCACGTCGGCGGCGGCCGCGGGAGATCCTGGTTCCCTCCGGGGCTCAGCACCCCCTGAGTTACTTGGCAGCATAAATCCCACTCGCTCTGGAGACGAGCTAAGTCTCACATGGCTGCTTTTGAAATCCCACTCGCCTGCGTTGCTCGCTGGGCTGGGAACCATCAGCCTGCCGGGGCCGAACAGCTGCAGACGCACTTGAGCAATTTTACTACGTCGAGTATTTCCACTAATGCCAAGCAAATGTTAGGAGGATCGGTCCTAGCAGCGATAACTGCCGAGGTGGGAGTGAAATGTGTAGCATGCACCTCCAGACACAGGGGAAAATCCGGCCGTACTTTGTCCGCCGTGACAGTTCATTACACCGCTTTAAAATATGTCGTTGGGGTTTTGTTTTGTTTGTTTGTTTGTTTGTTTTAAGTAGATATATGCAGAGACGAAGAGCGTGGGGGTGTGGCAGCGGCAGGACTCTTTCCAGGTGGTGGCTTTCAACCAGAAGGGAAAGGAGCTAATCCTTAAATCGGTCAGTTGTTTGAGAAGAAATCACACATCCATCTTGGACAAGTAGTTACGGAAAACGTCAAACACACAATATGCAATAGAGGTGGAAGAACTGACTCATTGCTCAAGACTTCACTCTTCTCTGAGGTCAACCCTTATTTAAAGTTTGCATTCAAAATCAATCCATTTCTGGTTTATACAGACAGTAAGAACAATTCCGAGGCGCCTGGTTTACTATAGCTTTGTGACTGCACAATATTCAGCGTCCAGAATGATGTCTTGTGAAAGGTAAGGACGAGGGCATATCATCTGTAATAGTCACCCGTCGACTTGTTTAGCATGTTTAATTAAGATTCTTGGCAACGCTAATACTTCACTCTACGTATTTACCAAAGGCAACCTTCAGCCTTTGTGAAGGTGTTGGATCCAAGTGGGAGGGTTCATAGGAGCAAAAACAGTGGTGGTGAGCGAATCCGATTTTTCCGAATCCCTGTCGCTATTCAGGGTGCATTTTTCATGTAAAACAGAAAAGAACCAAAAAAGGAAAACCGAGCACCGAATCCAAGACAAAAATACAGCAGCCCTGCTTGTTTTGAAATGCCTTCACAAAGCCTCTATGCCACTCTTTTGCCCTTCTCAAATCCAAAATGGTGGGATATTTCATGTTCAGTGTATTTGATCTCACTAGAGAGAAGCCGCGCTTGTCCCTCTGTAACCCCGGTAGTCTAGCAACGCGGAACAAGCCTAACGGTGCGTTACTTTATCAGTTCTGCTTGCCGGGCTAAATTAAAATGATGATGAAAAAGCCCATCGCTCCAGCCACTGAAGGGACTGGTAGGGAAACGGTCCATTAAACCCAGATCAGGAGCTATTTATAGAACTAAGCGACTACTCGTTAATGTCGCCTGCGGGTACCAATGAAATCTCTAATAGACACAGGGCTAAATTCGCACCCTAATTCTCTTCCACTCCAAACTTTCATGTAACAAAACGTTTAAGCGAATGAGCTGTGACTCGTGCAAGTAGGGCAAGAGATTTAAATACATCTTTGCTTTGAAAAAAGGCCCGTTTCTCCCACGAAATAACACTCCACTTCCCCAAAAAAGAGAGAGCTGGGGAAAATGGGAAGTAATTTCTATTTATAAGGGTCACGGGCTAAAGCTGAACGATTTTCTCCATCAGAAAATGGAGATTTGACTGTTTGTCTGCTACTGAAAAATCTGGAGAAGGAAGACAGCTTGTTATCTGCAAACGAATCTCTTGCTATAACGTTGCGATCTGATTGTGCATTTGTTTCCCTCCCTGCATTCCATGTGCCTGCGCGCTGACTGGCTGCCAGCGCTATCTTACCAGCACAGCAAGCTGACGAATTGCTCTTTAATAAGGCTCTCGTTAATCTTTCTCCCCCAGGAGATCCGTATTTTCTAGTCAGATAAGGTTGAAAAATTTCAGACAGAGAGAGGCGGACAACCCCCCCC
>NW_010313641.1:0-32834 GCF_000700745.2 Antrostomus carolinensis
GCTTTTTATCGTTTATTTTTTTATCAAGGAAAAAACAGTTTCCACCGCTGCAAGAGTGCTGGGAAATTGCAAAAGAGCTGAGAAGTTGAGTTTCAGCCCAGCCCCAAACAATCTTTTTCCATGTTAGAAACTTTTATTTGGAAAGAAAATAGTGACCCACGCGAAGAAAATGTTTTCTGCATAACCACATTTTTATTTCAGCAGCATTTACCACAAAACAGCCAGCTTTATTCACCAGTGTTGTTAGTGCTGTTGGGCACAGACTTATCACTCACGCCACCGAGCACATCTGTGTTTTGTTCGAGGGAATCGCCGGTGGGATGAGCCGTGCTTCCCACGCTCAAGGCGTCGGGCATAAACTTTTCTGCAATTTCTCATATATTCCACCCTCCAATTCTGTAAACAGCTTCACTTTGCATTATATCCTGAAGGCTGAATAACAGGTTTGGCTGATCAACATGGGAAACAAGTTCTTGAGGTGGAAATGCCTCGCTACATGGGCTGTGTCTTCAGTTCCTCCAAGCTGCCTAAGAAGGCACATAAAGGAGGTCCATGCAGAAGCTATACATACCAGCCTATACAGGAGTTCCCGATTTCATCTCAACGCCTAAGAAGCATCACCAGCTACGAATCAAAATAGGCTGTTCTAGAGATTAAGTCTACCCTTGATTTCTGTAAATGTAAATTTGCAGAGTGCACTTGCCTGTGCAAGTATTTCAGGACGTTCCTACGGAGGTAGGAACTCCAGTGTTGTCTGAAGAGGCAGAAAGTAATGGAACAAACTGGAGCACAACCTGGCAACAACAAAAGCCGGGTTTATCTGTGCGAGAGCTGCCGCTGAAAGATAAGCATGCAATCTGCTCTGCGCCTCCCAAAGCGGGGGATTGTTAACAAGGTCTTAAATCGGGAGTAGATATCCATAGAATTGCAAGATGGCTAGAAAAAACAGAAGAGGAGCAACGCAAACATTCCATACACAATTGCCTTAATTGCTTTCTTCAGCCCAAAAGCATCACCTTAATCTTGTTCTTCGGGCTAAGCAGCAAGCACCTCTCCTGATCCACGCCCCTATGCAGTAAATTAGAGACCAAAGACTTTACGCTAATTCAAATGGATCTTTTCCCAGAAGAACGTAAGCAAGATAGGGATTACATTTAAAAACACCTGGAAATTGGGCTGCAGCAGCACAGCATTCACCAACAAGAGAAATTAACCATGCTTTATTGTCTTGCAGTTGCTACTCTCTTGTTTCACCCTTGAGACTTAGGGAAGCTTGCCCCAGGGAAGAAGCATCTCTGCAATCTCCTGCCAGAATTCAGGAAAGAAAGCAGTCACCCGGTTCCATTGCACAAGGGATGGAGAGAGCCTTGCTGTTGCAACCCTCTTCCCACCACTAGATTTGCTATGTCTGGGAAACCCCCAGCTGGGCATAGTTTGAGGGATTAGGTTAGCACTGCACTCTTCCAGGCCCTCAAAAGGCTTTTCTGGGCCTTCATATGCAGACAAGTATTAATCATGGAAGCAGGCCAACCCAAACACTTTCAGCCTGAATTACTACCTCAGATTAGCAAAACCCTACATTACTCGAGGGTTGTGTTAGTACAAGTACTGCATCTTCAGATATGTTGTTATTTCACACGAAAAGGACGTTTTGGTGTAAAACTGAAGAGAGGAAAAAAAAACCCCAAACCCCTGCATGCTTAAACACCTTTAACAAATACTACAGTATTTGTGGCAGCAACAATGCCCAGGGTAGCAGAAATGGCAAACTGACGCTGCTTGATCAGAGACATTTGGAGCAGTATGTTCCCAAGGTGATGTGGGACACTTGCTTATAAACACAAACAGAAATCATGTTCAGCATCAGTTGAGGTTTGGAGTTTTTTTTAAGTACACAACACAAATATCAGAGCTCCTATTTCATTTTCTCCTGGTACTGTGAAAGTTCTCTAGTATCGTCTGACTTCATGGCATTTTTCCTCTCTAGGCTTTGCATGGTATCTGTCCCTCACAGCAAGATGCTTAGATGTCCACCATTGTTAACCACCATAGTGACACAGTGATGTCAAGTCAGATCTACTCATATGCTTAGCAGGGTCTATGCTAAAGAATATTTTTGAAGTGGGACCTGAGTAAATTGAAGGCAATGGACAGAGCTCGTAAGCTATATTTTATTCCTTCATTGAATTTACATTTTAAAATAGTCTGATATTACTCTCCAGAATTTAGACTCCTAAATATCTTCCCCTCTCACCTATTCTCTTGTTTAGCATGGTTATTTAGGTGTTTTATTTTTTTTTAATTGTATCTTCTTTTGTTTAATTGAGAACAATACACAGCAGAGAACTCCAAAACCAAGTTAAAGCCCTGTTCATGTCTCTGTTTTCTTCTGATTCTTCTAGAAATCTTGATCTTCAGTGTTTTGCCCATCCTCCTGAAAAGTTTTGTGTGTACTAGGATTAAATTCTCAGGAAGTCTATAATCTGTAGTGGTACTTGTATGAGAATTAATTAGTACTGACTCTTAACTGTTATTAACATTCACATAGATCAGCTGCTTTAGTAAATGATGGGACTTTCCCAGGCTTGTTTCTCTGTAGCTTGATCTAGGGTGGGAGTCAATAGCTCTGAATGAGCTGTTACCACTCAGGAAAGGGATGAGAAGGTGACGGTGGATAGTTCTGGGAAGACTTCCTCTGGGTGCTCAGATCCCCAGAGCGCTGGGAATGCTATTAGGAAAGACATCGAGAGTAATTCTTCAAATATCATTATGACACATTCCTGAATGCTGTCAATCCCACATCAAAATGGGTAAGCAGAATCAGAGGAAGATCAAAGACAGGCAAAAAGGATTCTTAGAACTTGTATACAACACCTTCAAAGCAACAGAAATAGAAGCAGAAGGATTCTTCAGCATGGAAAGGAAATGATGGCAGAGGAAAAGGCTTTACAAAGCACAGATCTATAAAATCATCAAACCTGTGGAGAAGGTTAAACGTGTAATGAGTATTCACTACTTTGTATCAGATAAGAACTAGGGAGAACTCCTACAAGAACTCAGACAATAGGACTCCTTCTTTACATAAGAATATTGTGGAATTTATTGCCTCAGGGTGCCGTGGGGCACAAAATTACAAAGGAGGCAAAAGGCACGAGGTAAATTCATATAGGATAGGTCCACTGTTAAACAGTGGATCCTGGTAGTTTAAGAAATATCAGAACTACTGATTTCATTTAGAAAGCTCTGCTGGGGAAGAGTCATTCTACAGGGCCTGTTTCTTAAACTCCCCCTAAACATCTGCTGCTGGGCACTCTTGCACAGTACTGCGCTGAATGGACTTGATCTGAATCAGGTCTTCATATGTGCAAAGCCAGTCAATGGCCAGAGTGTAACACTGCAAAATGCATTAGTGATAGCTAGCAGAGATGAAAGAGTTCAGACTTGTTTGTAATGTTCTGTCAGATTCAGACTCTGCAATACTCTTGTGTGATTATTTAGAATTTATCTGCCAAAACCTCACTCACACAGTAAGAACTACAGAAGAGGACCAAGGAGGAAAGTCTGCCAAGGTGGCCCTCCTGAATTTCTCTTACATCATTTGTCCAGGGCATAAGATTTGCCCCTTGTAAAATGAAACAAACGTCTCTAGATAGTGTTGAGACCTGGACCTCTGAAGTCAGTTCACACTCCTTGCACAGAATGCTTCAGGAAGGAGAATTTAGATTCCACCAAAATATCTTAGTCTCATATCTCTTCTTTTGTTTGGTCTGGCCATTTACTTACTTTCTTTCTTTTGCTCTTATGTCTCATGTTTGTTTGGTTTTTAATAAGGGAGTAGTGAGCAATAAAGAACATTTCTATTTCTAAAAAGTAAAGCATGAGGAATTTCCTGTCTTCTCCTCTTTAGTTCTTTTTCCTTTAAATACAGTTGATACTTGTTTGGGTACTTCACCCCCACATCTCTATTGAACTGTGTTGTCTATTCACCAAAAAGCTCCTGCTGTCAGGCTGACCTGAGGCTGTCACTCCTTCACTTCTGGGCAAGTTCAGATCCAGGAAGGGTTCTGCTCCCCTAGTTTGAGGTCAAATTTACAAAAGCATTTCTGCAAGAGTGATGAGACCTGTTCTAGTAGAAAAGACAGATTATTTCTAAAGATTAGCTGCAGAAATAGAGACTCAAGCAGACATCACCAGACAGCATAATAACATAAATTTAATATTAATGTCCATGTAATGAATGAAAATGCATTAAAACCCAAGGATATAGCTTTGTTTATATATATTTAATAGCATGTATCATACAGCCTCAGAAGATCATACAGTATATTCTAGAAAAAACGCTTCAGGCTGCATCTAGACAAATTAATTAAGAGGAGCCAACACACACGAAACATGTACTGGCACATGATTGTCTGCATTATTTATGTGTTAGCTCACAAGTGGTGTTGTTCAGAACTAACTAGCACAGGCCAGGGAGCACTCCCCATGCCAATTTTGTGTGCAGCCATGCTATTTTGACAGGAAGAAGATGCAGCTGTGCAGCTATCAGCTAGGCTCTACCAATTGGCCTTAAGGCTAAGAAAGTGTCCCTGTTTGCTCTTTATTGGATTTTATTATTTGTTTCAATTACAGGTATTGCTCTGAAGCAATAATAGATTCTGAAAGAAGGAATGTCTCAAGGGCACTCACAAAATGTTCATGGTTGAGTGATTTTTTTTAATTTTTTTTAAGTCTTACAATTATTGCAGGTTGGAGTGATTTAGGGGCTGCAGGATTTGTGTCATCTGGCTTCCAACTTCCCCTCTCTCTTCTTCCCTTCTTGGTCATGCTTTCCAGTCAAACCAGCTAGCAAAACCAAGGTAACTCTGGCAGCAGTAGGAGTCTCAAGAGATGAACTTCAACAGGGTAAACCACTTGCACCACAAAGAATCTGCCAGTGATATCTCAAAGGAAGCCAGTTTTGATCCATCACACACACCTAAAGCAGTAACTCAGCCTCCTGGGCCTGGGCAGGTGTATGTACCCACTTCAAGAGACAGAAGAGGATAAGCTTGAAGGAAAATGTGTCTCACTGCACCTCTTTCAGGTACATCTCCACAGTGCTTCACTGCCTGATCAAAGCTGTGCATCCAGAGCGCGGGAGCTATGGTGTCTGCTCCTGCCACACAGTTCCAGCCCTGACGCTGTGCTTTAAACAGGCAGCAATCTACACTGAAACTATCGTGAGGCAGCAGCTTCCAGTCCTGGACCACTTCAGGATGGCTTGGATACCAGCAGAAGTACCTCTAAAGTACAGCATGGGAGCAGACAGAAGCAGAGAGACACAGAGAGTAGATCTGAGGTTTTTTCCTGGCCCAATTCTTATGCTTCTGCTAGGTGAACTGCCTGACTGCTGCCCCTTCAGGCACGCACATCCTGCTCATCTATGTTGAAGAGTCCTCAGAAGATCAATGGTCCCTTACCATGTACAGTTCCTAAAACATTAAGTTGAGTCTCCAGACATTACTGTAATACTCCTAAGTCATGTTAATACAAAGCTACACTCTGAAGTCAAGGTCAAGCTAATATAACCAGAATGGCTATGGAAATATGTCTGTAGGGGGCCTTTTGCAACATTTTTAGTAATGGTACTATGCTGTTACAGTTGGCAATGTTGCTTTTGTTTGAGGTCCACAAATTTGTGATTTTATTTTTTTTTCCAGTTCCACAGATCTGAAGGAATTTGTTCACAAGTTCATAGCACTTTGTTGGTTTTGTTTTCTTAAGACATTATAAATATATTGGATAAAATTCAGCCTTGGACACATCTCCCCGCACTGATATAATGCAGTTACAATAGCCTAGCACATAAATAATTGCAACTACAAAAATAAATTATGAAGGGGCTTTGAAAGTGAAATAACAATAGGCAAAATGTCACCAAAAGCCTCAAGCTGGCAGAATCAAGTAAGGCGTTTATTTCTTGCATCTCTGAATTATTCTTCACAGAGCATGATGGGAGTCAGTTCCTGCTCAAAACAAAATTAAGGGTGGAGGAGAATAAATCAACAGATAATGGCAATGTTAATTATTTAGAATTCCTCTAAAAAGAATTATATGAGGATTTAGGTCTTAATACAATAATTATCTAATGAAAGCTTCTGCCTCTCCATCTTCTCTACAATAGTATGTGACTCCTTGAAATATTCACCAGAGTTGAACATGAAAAGCCACAGCTGGAGCTGCTCCAACACAGAGAGTTCAGTTACCGGAATCACTTCCTCTCAGTTTGTGTCCTACACGCTGAGCGGGAAACGTGGGATTTCACTTTGCTGTCTTGTCCCTTTACATGGATTCACCCTTGTGCCAACAGCAGATTCAGTGCCTTAAGGTGCAAGTCAGTGGCTCCTGTTATCTACTGCCAGAGCACAGAATGTCCAGATTATAATTAAACCCTGACCAGTTGGTATTTACTTTTATTACACTGAGAGGCCCCAGTGAGATTGGAGCCAATTGTGCTATGTGCTGTACACACTTACAGCCATTGCGTCAAAGACCTCACAGAACAGGGTGAAAGAAGGAAAGTATTATTTTCCACAGCAGCAAAAAGAGCCTTAATTTTGCTGCTGTTCTCCTTGCGGCATTAATCCCAAGAGAGGAGAGGAATAAACCTGTCCGTATGAGTCATCTGTGCAGATGAAAGCATAAAAATATCCTCTTATCTCTTGTTTTATCTTTCCACATTGCTGCTTCTTTCCCAGCTAGAAAAATAACAATAAAAGTAAGAGTTAAGTCAGCACTGGGCAGGGATGTTGTCGTGTCTGGAGCACCAGAAGCAGTGGAAGCAGGCAGGAGTCTTGCTTGATGTGCTTTGGCTCCCATAGTCAGAGCAAGCACTTGGCAAAAAAGAGGAGAAGGATTGTATCTGTCAGAATAACTTTTATGGGACCCAGCTCTTCCAGGGATTGTTTAAAATCCACATAATACTCTTGAGTGTTAATGCTTGCAATGGGACGTTTGCATTAGCAAATAAATGTGCAAGAACACATGTTTCCAGACATCTGCCCAGTGACTGCACATCTGAGCAGTTTGTGGAAACTTGGTCCAAGGTCCATGAGGTCCTTGGGCTCCTGAAATGACTTCCAAGGTTTGTAATAAATTGTGCTGCTGAAGTGTACCGCAGTTAAGCAATTCTCGCATGATAGAAACAATGTGTGGTGCACTGCACTAAAACCACTCTGTGTTATTTTAACTTTTCAGCCTTTGAAAGCGTTCAGAAGGGAACACAAACATACTGAAGAAATTCATATCTACAGATGTTGTGAAAAAAAGATGAACATTTGGAATTATGCCCCCAAATTATGCCTCCCAATACAAGGCTAGAGGGTAACATAATGCTGATCTTTGCTGTGCTTTGTGTAAGCCAGCAGGAAGGAAGAAGAGTGCAGTTGTCAAGGTATAAGCACTCGCTCAGATTTCCAGGGAACCCTGGTTGAATCGCCTAAGTCCTTCCAGCTAGGTCCATATTTTTTTAGCCATGCTGGAGGAGTGAGAACTTGAACGTGCAATGCCATAGGGTTAAGTGGTGGTGTCTGGGAGGGAGGGGTTTGTTTTCAGGCACAAAAGGCACTGCAGTGTTGTTGAGTTTCCCTTATTGGTGCACACAGGGGCTTGCGTCAGAGTGTGAGTCAACAAACAGGTGGTGTTACAGGCTTTCAAGGAGCTGGAGCTTGAGCTTGAATGGGAATGTGAGCTAACAGCCAATGTACACTTTTGTGCCCTCTTCATTCCTTTCTGCCAGGTGGGGAAGACAGCACTGCTGTACTGCAGGTAGACACTGTGTAGATAACCATCACAGAAATGACAAAAGGACTCAGATACTACTGTCATGGGTATAGATTCAGGGCACAGATTTAGTTTGTTCCTTTCTCTAATGCTGCTATTATTACTATTATTATTTTTATTTTATTTTATTTTATTTTCATAAATAATAATCTATTATCAGGCTTGCTTAGATAGGAATTTTTGTTCAGCCATACTTAGGATGAGCACAGCTGCTAGCTTTCAGATGCAAACACAAATTATTTCCGATAAAATCTATTAAGGTGGGACTTGATGATCTTAGAGGTCTTTTCCAACCTTTATGATTCTATGAGGTACCAGCACATCAGCATCAGCAATAGACAGCTTGGATGGTTCCTCCTACCAAAACCCATACAAATGATGCAGATCCACGCATGTATAAAAAGCCAGTGTGGCAGCTATCTTGTGTAGTATTGGTCTTCTGGAAACAAATACAAGAGCAGAGTGGCCTCATCATAGAATCCTTGCACAAATCAATAGGGCAAAATCTGCTCACTGCATACGTACTTTGTACAACTAAAGCAATTAAGAGGCATAAAAAGGCCATGCAGTTGCTAAAAATAGGCAAATAGGGAGTATCCCATCCCAGACTCAGCAGTTGGCAGAGTATATGTGCTGCAGTCATTTATCATGAACCTGATCTTTGTTTTGCTTAAAAGCCCATGAAGCCTGTGATAAATTAACTTACATTAGAGCAGCCACAACAGGTTGGCAGAGGTACCCAGGACTGAACATGGTTTTTATTGCCCAGTTACCTGCAGTCTTTAAAAAAATTTGTAACTGTGAGTCAGTATAGGTGACACATAAATTCTGAGTGGCATTTCACCACCTGTGTTTCTCTGCTTCTAGGATAAAAGCTAAGAGGAAAGCTCTAAGCAGAAGTAGGCGTACATGGTGCAGGCAGATAAAGGCAGGTCTATAAACATGTTAGATCCTGTTAAAAAGTTACACGTGTGTGATGCATTGCAATTTTAATATTACATCTGCTAAGTATGTCCATGGTATGGTTAAAAAATAACTAGTTTTATATAATTAAAAAAACCCCACAGACCTGTTTAAAAATCAGACATCAACTCTATATGGTAAAGAACTTGCTTGACTTTATCACATTTAAAGACAACTGAGAGAAATGGTTCTATAAGGCTGGTGATTAGGAAGATCACTGAGAGACTGTAGCTTTTGCTGTAAGACTGCTCCACATGTGCTATGGAAAAGAAGGGGGAACTCGGCTTCCCAAATCTCCCATCTCCCAGCTGAGTGCTTTTACAGCCAGATGTGGGCAAGACATAACCCGTCTGCTTCCTGGCTGTGTATCAAGGGACAGTTAGGCAGGTGTGCTCTGGCTATTCCTGCTCGACCAAAATTAGCAGGTGACAGACTGGAGAACCAGAGTTTTTTTGCTCTCACCTGTAAGTTAGGCTCTGAGCACTCTTGTGGCCCCAGGGAAGCCTGTAGATACCTGCAGGGTTGGGCCACAGACATGGTGGCATGCCTAACTGCCGGTACCTAAAAAGCCTGCTAGGCATTGAAGACTTTGTGCATCAGACTCAGGATGGACAGTCACAGAGCTGTCAGTCTTCAGCCCTGACCCTTCCTAAGTGCATTTCTTTATTCTTACTCATCTTTGCTGAGACTTGTTTGCTCAAATGCTCAATCCAACACACGTAATTGTTCACAAGATGGGAAGTTTCCCTTTCCTCTGCAGCCTGTTTCTAGCACAACCATGTTGTTGATTTTTCTTGCACTTTGATAATTTGGAATACACCTGTATTTAAATGTCTCATTAAAAAGAGTGTGTGCGTGCATAACTGTATTTATCTGATGAAATAAAACTATTTTAATTGTAATTCAGTTCAGAGGTCGATTTTAGTGTAAGAAGTAGAAAAAAAAGACAAGGTGTGGTAGACAAATTATGACGCTTGTTAGAGGGAGGGACCTTCTGCCATCAGTGCAGTTCAGAGTGGTACATGGATCCTAAGCCTGGGGTGCAGCTGTGGAGACAGAGACCACTGTCACTGCGATAAGAGGAGAAAGGAAGCAAGGAAATGCAGAGGCATCCCCTGGCATGTTTAATTACTGCAGAGTGCATATATTATTTTATCAGTGTTGTCAGTGTTGTCTTGCAAGAAACATTTTGAAATAGAATGGTGAAGGAGTGTGAAGTCGGGGAGCCTCATCTGAAACCATCAGAGAAGTCAGTGAGTGCAACAGCTGAGGTGAAAGGCTCAGTGGGTTGCTCTAATAGAGGAAGAGATTAGTGTGCATTACAAAAGTGTTTTAAATAATATTTCACAAGGGAAGAAAATAGTGGATTGCATTCTGGTTTTTTGGAAATAGGAAGAAAGATGACAGAGATGGATTAGAGTATTCCAATATGAAGATCCCGAATAAACTAACTCAGCATCAGTCCTTCAGCCTTTCTCAAACAACACGACAGGGTATCTAGGACAAAAACATGCTGAGAAAGGTTCAGATTCCAGAAACACGGTGACTCATGCATTTCCAAAACAGTGTTATAACAAGTTGCTGTCCAAATTTCCTGCTGTATTATATGTAATGCACGTTCAGTGGTGCTGCTGGCACACTTCC
Organism: Antrostomus carolinensis; assembly: GCF_000700745.2. Lineage (NCBI taxonomy): Eukaryota > Metazoa > Chordata > Aves > Caprimulgiformes > Caprimulgidae > Antrostomus > Antrostomus carolinensis. Next base: position 10,432 of record NW_010313641.1, read on the forward strand.
CTCTGAGTCAGTATTGAACCACTGCCCCAATTCAGAGTTAGGCGACCACTGTGCTGCTGGAGCTCCTGTCGTTACAAACAGATGTAAAACAAATGTCCCAATTCCTTATAGTCATCAGTATCCTCTTACAAATGGTGGCATCTAATTAATCTCTGACCTGATGACCATGCATAAAGATGGGCACTTACATTCTACATTTCTGTGACCTTCCAGTTGGTTACAACAATTTTCAGTTGGATTAGCATCTAGCTCCGGGAAGCTAGACCCTAAGTGAAGGAAAGAGAAAAGGAAGCTGGAAGAGAGCGTTACTTTATACATGTTTTCTCTTTCTTTTAGTACCTAATACAATGATACTATGCCTTAATGCTACACAATCTTTCCTGTGGTTTGACAAGCTCTTAAAGGCATGGGAAACCATGGGGAGAGGTGAGGGGAAGGTAAAGTGGAGAGAATGACAAGCACCAGCCTTATCCATACAGACATGAAGGGATTCACTGATGTCAAGGAAGCAAGATAACTCGCCTACTCCACAAGCCCTGCAGTAATCCTCCATGGGGATTTCTCCAAGTTCCCCTCTTTTTTCTATCCTGGGTCTTACTGCTAACGAGAGGCGTTTCAGCCTCTGGGAAATCTCGACCTGTCTATGTAGATGTTCACTGTAGCTTGTAAATAAACTAGAGGAAAGTGTAATAATAAAGAATTAGCAATATTGAGTTCAAACTGAAATGCATATACCCAAATCTGTTTAAACTGCAAAAAGTAAGAAATGAGACTGTAATAAAAAAATGGTGGCCTTCTCTAATCATTAGATGCCATCACAATTATGCAGAAAGAATAGCAAAAGCCTCTTTTCTTTGTTTTTTTACTTTCTTTTTAATGTACTCATGGTTTCCTTGAACAAAAGACATCACGAGGTTCTATGTGCCTTCCTAGTAAAACTGCCCTCTGTAAATGTGCCTGTTTCATATCATGTGGAAATCTGGAAATAAGAAATTGTATCCTAAAGGCAATTTAATTGAATTGATAGCCTGCCTTGAAGGAGGCAAGTTTTGAATTTTTCCCAGAGCGCATTACTTGTCTTCTGAATTAGACTGAATTTTTCAAAGGTTAGGTGTTGCCTAATGTGTGCTGGAAAACCACCTTTGCAGATTTGCACTGAGGCAAGATGGTATTTGAATCTCCTGGAATGCTTTACATATTCATATTGCCTGAAGGTTGGAAACTTTTTATCACCAGCAGAGTAGCACAGATGACAGTAAAGATACAGTTCAGGGAATGGAAAATGAGATTAAAACAGTTGCTGAGACACAAATTTTCTTCAAAATGTTTTGGGTTTTTTTTGAATTGAGAAGTCCAGATGTCTTGTGAAGATGTACTGATTTGCAGAGTATGTTGTACTGGATGCCAGGGACAGCTCAAATAAGTACAGCTTGATCCTTGAATAGACTTTGGATGTAAATATGGAAAACACAACAGCTTTTCTTTGCTGTAATGAGAAGAGTGACATGCCATGTCCCTGCAGCTCAGACTGAGTTGAGTAACTCCCTACATTTCCTATAGCATGCTTGCTGGCTAGATCACAATTAATTTTTTAGCAATGATGGTTTCCACAAATCTTACTCTTGGGGATATAACTCTTCCTCCAAGAACCTGTCCTGAATGGCAGGGCAGTAAAAATTAGACACAGTAATAAAAAACAACCTAAATCTGGTATCTTTTTTAACCTAGTGCTAAGAAATCCAGGAGAGCCATGTTATAATCTGTTCCAGTCCTGTCTCAATCCAGATAAGACTTCTTGCAATTGTCCAGTTTTTTGCAATAACCTTTCTACAACACGACTCTTAAAAATTTGGTTGCAAAATCAAACAAGGCTAAGTCGAGAACAGAGCTACTGAAAGATGAGGGAAGGACATGGGTGGCTTTTATACTGACACTTAATTTCTGGTTCTGCAGCTGAGAGGGTCCATAAGCTTTACTGATGTCTGGAGATCTTTGGGTGTGTGCAGCCACATTCCTGTGCACACAATAGCTGGAAAAATTTCCATTGCAGCCTTTGAAAACACAGCTTCTCTTCACAGTTATAATTCATCTATATAACCACAAGAGGCAAACCTCAGACTGCAATTGGCAACACAGCAAATAATCAGGGATGCTCTAACTTATCGGATATATTAATAAGTTGTATTAAATAGAGTTATGCACTCACATTAAGTAAGAATATTCACATACTCCATTACATGACATATTAAAAAAATCCAAACAACCAAACAACAAAATAGAGAACAATGCAACATGCACACACCCGGGGAAGGAAGAGAAAATAAAGAAAACCTGTTGAATAAGTAGTGCTATAAAAAGCAGTAAAACTTTTGCCAGAGACCTTGTAGTCTCTTCCACAGATTTACAATTGTGTTTGATCCTCCTTCTTCAGTTTCTCATGGGACCCTTGTCGAGCTTTGTCATTCTTTATTATGAGACTGACATAAGTCAGCTGGTTTATAGCCAGTTGCACTAATAATAAACTGGCCGGGAGATCAGAAATTACTGGAACTATTTGGTCATATTGAAACTGAAAAAGGAGGACTACTCCAAAACTCTTGAAGGCAAAAAACCACACTCTTTAAAATGCCATTTCTACAATAGTTTTCACAGCAGAAAAAGTCTACAAAGTTCAAATTGTTTCAGTTTATTTAATCCTATGTTGGCCTCAAGAGTTGTAAGGAGGGCCAGGCAACAGAATCTATCTCCTCCAAGAGGGATTAATTTAATATTAGCAAACAAAAATACATATTGTTGAGGACCCAAACCTTTAAAAGCATAGAAATAATTTATTAAGGAGAATGATTTTTTATATCCTATTGCCTACAGCTTTAGGAGCAACATACTCCACTTGTCTCATAAGGTTTATAGTCTAATATGGAACGTTAAGGGACTGCATAGGCTTTTGCATCAGCTACACAAGCACAGTGTGTGATGGATTTGCATGTCTGACTGCCCCACTTGCACAGTTTTTTGAAGAAATTCAGTTCTCCTGTGCTGAGGTCATTCACATACAGCTTTATAGTTCTAACCTCCTCCACAGAAGTACGTACTGCTTTGGGATATCTGGCTGACTGCTTTTGAATATCTGCCTGAAGTGAGAGCTTGGTGAAGTTTGGGAGTATCTTACTAATACTCTTGTGAGTGTAAGAAGATGGAAACAATGACAGAATGCTTTCCTCTGTCTCTGCACCTCTAGGTTTCTGGGTGGAACGGTACATGTCCCGAGGTAGCTTTTGCTATTGCATGACATTTTTCTATTTAACTCCTATTATTTCTTCTACAGGTCTGGAGTGCTCTGCAAGGCATCATTTTATCCCCTTCGAAAGTTCCTGAAGTAAGAACAGCAAAGCAGCCTGCAGAGTTATACCAAGGTGAGCAGTGATGCTGTATCTGTGAGCTGGAGGGCACCCCCAACAAGATGTGAATGGCTAGAAACTGCACAGAGCCCGGAGCAGCTGCAGCTGCGTGTACCTGTATGATACCAGCCCACCCGTGAGTGCTCCCTCCCCTTTACTGCCATTGACAAACACACCTCTTGAATTCACTCAGGCCATCATGGCTAACACATAACACAAGAGCAAAATCCTTACAGCTAGAACCATGATGTTTCTTCTCTCCTAAGAGCCAGGCTGTCAAGCTGACTGCCTTCACATATTTATCCTCTTGGTGGAACGGACATTGGGGTGGCTGCATGATGCAACTGATCACAGCCCAGCATGGGCAAACTTCATGACAAAAGCATGCAATGTGTACTTCAGGGGTTCAAGTGACAGCAGATAGATGCATGTTATTTGTGTGTCAGGCATACCCAGTAGTGCCCCCTCTGAACAGGTCAGCACCAGAATGTGACTGCTAAGCCCTCTAGATCCCCAAAAGAGATGCTTAGTTGCACTGGTCAGTGGCTCCTCTGCAGAGATACCTGATGGCCAACACAACTCTTTAGACATCTGCTGAAGAAGAACCATCATTGGGAGTGCCAGAACAGCGACAGTTGGTAGTTAGGCTAAGCAAAACCGAATTAGTTGCTCTAAAAAGCAGTGTGATACAATGGACAAGTGGCGGGGCTGATGGAGAAGCACATGGTATAAAACTGAGTTCTGAGTCTTCCGTGACTTTATATATACTTTGGCTTAACATTTTAAAATAAACGTGGTCAAAAAACTTCACAGCTCCTCTCCAGCTGTCTGCTGGCTTGAGGTTTGTGGCTGTAGTCAGTAATGAAGGTAGTGGACTGCATGGAAATTCACATAGCATTTAGAAAAGGGAGGATCTTTTAGAGCTCTAGGACCATTCCTTACAAGCATTTTTGAAGAGGACAGAGTGCCCTTAGTGTTTTTTTCTTCCCCAGAAATACATGACAGCATCTACACACAACAGATTATTCACCAAATTTAGCCAGTTCAGCTTGGTGCATACTTTCCATGTGGTTCAAGTGCTATAAAATACTCCACAGAGAAGCGTTGCTGACAAATAACTAACAGGCAAAGAACAAGTACACAGCAGAGCAATAATGCAACTACACACAAACCTCAGAGTGCTTGTAAATTTTTGCTCAAGGAGTCAAAGAAAAGCAAGATCCACCCTGGGATGAATCAAAGGTGTTCTGATTTTTCCTGTATGAGTTATCACTGCACCAAAAAAATAAAAAAATAATAAAAAAATCAGATTCCCACCTATATTCTGAGTTTTACATTGGTATGCACCTTTTCAGTGAGTTGTTTTAAAGGTAAATCTGTTATATCACACTCAACAATATAGCATATAAACTGTAAACTGTGATGCAGGTCCAACTGCACCTGAATAACAGCTGCTGAAGTATATCCAGCTTGTTGCATGGAAAGCCGAGTCCTGCTGTTTCTGATGGAATCTTCCCCTAGCTGCCAAAATCTTTTCAAGAGCAATTTCTCTGAGGCCTGAATCACTGCCCATTGAAAGCAAAGGGAAAGATTCCTATTGATGGCAGCCGTCCCAAGTAAGCCAGAGGTCTAGGCTGCCCTTGCCAGAAAATTTTGTTTATGTGCATTTTGATGACTTGTGAAGCTTCTCTTTCTGTAGTTGTCTTTTTTATGGATCTTACTTTTCAGTGAATTTTTTCCAGACACTTCACTTACTGGATAAAGCAGGGTTGATGTGTTTCTATCTCTGAGTCAACAGAGATGATCACTTATCAGATTAATTTTTAAGAGACCCGCTTTAGTCAGGGTGCACTGAGAAGCATACGCAATGTTAAAACATTCTGCCATCCAATGGCCTGATTTTCCCTGTATAAACACATGGGATGAAGCTAGAAGACTCAGTCATGTGCTAAAGAAAACGGTGTGGTGCCTTCACAATAAAACCATAGAAGCCAGGTTTTTAACAAGTTTACCCAATGGTTGAAGTTTACTTGCAGTTTGGCCTTGGAGGTAAGTATAGACATTCCAGTGTGGATGGGGATTGAGGGCAGATTTCACTGTGGAAAGAACTGGGACAGTCTCGTAAGCTCCCAGGGAAGGTGTGGGAGCCTGTGGTCATGTACACACTCCTTTGATGCCACTAAATGGCAATTTATTACCAAAGTGCAAATCAGGTGAACAAACCCATCTGAAAGGGGCTCATTGGGGCATCTGAGTTATCTACAAAAACAAACAGGAAAGGAATGAAAAACTGTGCACCTTTAGGTAAGAGTTTATTTCTGGAGGAGCTCTAGCCCATCATTTATTGCAGTTGCTATGGTGGGTAGCTGGCTGCAGGCAGAAAATAGGTACGGTCTGTGGTATAAACAAGTGCACTCAGAGTGCAAAGACTGTCATCTTCTGTTTTCCTTTAGTAAGTGGAGTAGGAGCAGGAACAGTATACACAGTTGCAACTCACGGTTTTCATAGACCAGTATTGCTTTAGGCCAGACTTCAGTTTGTTGAAAAAAATCCAACACACACCCCTCCCAGCATTAAGGGTAGTGAATATTGCTACTCCTTCCATACGCCAAGAGAAGGCTTCAGGGAAACCTTACACCTGTCTTCCAGTAACTGAAGGGGACCTACAGGAAGGCTGGGGAGGCACTATTTACAAGGGCAGGTAGTGATAGAACAAGGGGCAATGGCTTTAAACAGGAAGACAGTAGGTTTAGATTAGATATTAGGAAGAAATTATTTTCCGTGAGGGTGGTCAGACACTGGCACAGGTTGTCCAGAGAAGCTGCGGGTGCCCCCTTCTCTGGAAGTGTTCAAGACCAGGCTGGATGAGGCTTTGAGCAACCTAATCTAGTGGAAGGTGTCCCTGCTCATGGCAGGGGGGTTGGGACTGGATGATCTCTAAGGTCCCTTCCAACCCAAACTAGTCTGTGATTCTATAATTGTTCAGAGAAAAAATCACAACTAGCCAGAGTTTGGCTATCAGAGGTTACCCCTAACTTCTCACTCCTTTGGTGTACAATATATCAAGACGAGAGGTAAGATAACACTTAAACCTGAACCATCACAGTAAAAACAGTTAAGGAGTTGGTGGCACCATAAGGAAATGTGGTTTCAAGAGCTGCATAAGCCTAGTCTCAGGAAGAAGTTTCTTGGGCAAGAGTAAACTGCTTGTGATAACTTTCAGAGAGGCAGGATATGATCTTTTGCCCATTGTTCTCAATCTGGCTGCACAACTAAATAGCAGATGTATTTCCATAACAGAGGACTTTAATTATGCAAATCCTCCCTCTCAAGCCAAAGTACTGCAGACAGGATAGGTAAGATTCGGCTTTCCCTTAATAAAGAGTGTTGTGCTTCTATTGGAGAAAAGATGTTGAGTGAACATGAGCTCTCCTGAATCCCAACCCCACAAAGCCAGCACAAAGCATCAGTGGGAATCATCTTCACTGCCTCTGCCAACCTGTACCAGCCCAGATCCCTTGAACTCTTATGCTGGAAGGTGAAGGAATGTCCCCTAGTTTGCTTACGCTAATTTGGTATCCTAATCTGGGGTCTTATTACACATCTGTATGCAAAAAACTAGATATTCACTGAGGAGATTAAAAAAACCCAAAACAAACAGCTTCAATGCAAAAAAGCCTCTCCTCTCCTCCCATAACCAGCCTGTAATCTGAATGCCCCGTGGTAATTTTGTAATACAGCCTCCTTTTGCTCTAAGAGATGAAGCCAGCTGGGCAGTGGGGACAATGTCTTTGTATGGTGTGGCATTTAGTATCTAGCCTGGAACTCAATGTGTAGGCATTTCTCCTCTCCTCATATTGCAGCTGAATGACTTTGCTGTGTTGATTTGAAATGACCTGACTAATCTCAACTTCCTCTAACAGTTTAATGAAATGTCAGAAGTGAATAAGGTCCATGGAATTGAAAAAAGACCATTCAAACAATGATGAAAAGAAACACATGGACAGCAGTTTTTAAACAGTCTTTGGGCTATTGGAAATAATTCAATGAGCTTTAGCCAAGCTGCAATATAAACATACTAAGAAGGGACCAAAAATGTTTTATATAAAGCCATGTTTTTCATCTGGACTGTTTAATCTGCTTCAGGATTACAAAAAGGAGGTATGTGGGAGAAGCCATAATTATGTAAATTTGAAAAAAGAAAGATACTCTTCTTGCCCCACTCAGATCAGTTGGTGTTTGGAAATACAAACCACAGAACAAAAGTTATGTAGCACTGGTTCCACCATCTGAAATTACAGGAGTGAGAGGTAGAGAGGATCTGGCAAGTTGAGTCCTGTTCCTTTCCAAGAAAAGTTTAATGGTGTTCTCAACAGCAGAAGAAATTAAATACGCTGATTGTGACTCCAACCTCACAGAATACCAACTCAGAGGGAAAAGCTTACATTATACTCCCCCATCAAGCACGATACAATGAGCTAAAACAAACATATCAGTGCTCTGCATGTCATTAATATTTTACTTTCTATTAGGAATCTACTGAGAGCTCTGCCAAAATAGCATTTTCATTACTGAAGACAGCCCACAAATTTAATGAACAGCCCATGGAAATTAATTTCTGCTTCCAACCAAAGGTGAGAAGAACACTGTTTTGCTGGTACAGCTAGTACCAGCTATTACCAAGCACTAATCCATTTCCCATTATTATTTTTCTCAGGTGCCTTCATATCCATTATAATCTTGACAGATGTTTAGTACAGTTGTCATCTGGAACAAAACATCCTAAAAGGCAAAAATATGCTTTCCAGAGGCGACCATACCTCTCACCTCCATTACCACCACTTTGGTGCAGAACACAGCCACTGCAGCATCAGTCTGTCTATATGTACACAGGAGTCTCTGCAACTTCCCAGAACACAGACTGTATATCAAAGATTCAGCTCTCTCAAGTTTCTCTGGGAAGCCTCTCCTCCTTCCCACAGCAGCTGCAGCAGTCAGTTATACTGTTGCTGCCTCTCAGCCTTCCACTGTTATGCCATGATGGAGGGATACTCTCAGACATGGGCCACAAAGGAGTTTTATGCAACCTTTGGACTGACTACACATTCTTGCACGTTAATTAGCATTTACCCAAAGTCCAGTACTCAAAAGTTAGGAGATGCCAGGTCTGAGCAATGGTAGGGAACCAACTGCTCTTGCAACCTTCCCACTCTCAAGGCAAAAAGTCAATGTGATCATGTAACCAAAAGCCAACTGTAGTGGGGAAACCTGGTGAAGGAGGGGGCAGTCCGGAGGCTGGGCAAGCAAACTGTCAATCTGACAACGTGTTCAGCATTGCAACCAAATGCCATTATCTTTACATATCTTTTGTACGTGAAATTTGAAAGGCTGAACTTCTAAGGAAAAAAAAAAAGTTACACAAAATGTCTTCCCTGAGCCCCTCCATTTAAATGATACAACGTCTGAATCCCAAATGCGTGTTTTTGTTGCACAGACCATTTGAGCTACAGGATTTAATACATTAAGATTACATTATTAATCCAGACAGAATGAGAAAAATTTATTTGTGGGAACAGATGCAGCTGTGAATGACTGGAAAAGCAAGGAGAAACTGAGAGCTAATAAGCACAGGAGAGATTTTGAAGACTGCTAGAAGAGAATCTGGGCCACAATAACATTCAGAAACTGGAACAGATGGTGCTAGGCCATTACAGAGAAGGAAACGAGGTTAGTACAAGCATGGATATGGAGAAGGTAATTCTTCGTCTCATCATGGCAGAAGGCAGATATAAAAGCCTCATCATCTCTCCTTCTCCTTAGAAAGTACAACTACTGCTGATCATCACAAAGCTCCTATTGAAGAACTAACCCTTTGGCCTCAGTGCTCAGGCTGTGTGTAATCACCCACAGACACATCCACAGCTTCACCACACAGGCATGTCCACAACTGCTCTTGGAGCTTCCTGGGAATTTCCCTGGCTACTGATGCTGAGGCAATGTCTGAAGGTCATGCTGGGTTAATGCCTCATGTATCTTGAGATCTGGATTTTAGCCTGATGGTATCAGCACAGGTGATTACAGCTGCTTGAGCCTCATGCAATGAAAACTTCAGTTTGCATCACAGAGTTACCACATAATATGGAAGGCTGGATTTTCAGAGAGCAATGAGGAAGTGATGGTGCCAAACAAAGAGCCTGTTACTGTTATGAAGAAAACCTTAAGACTCTTACTCAATGCCCAGAGCTGACAGTACTTCACCTCACAGCTTCCTCCAGCAAAGCTCATATGTAATGACAATATTTTCAGCAGAAATTATTTTTCTTCTACAAGAAGGTAATAATTTACATTTGACAATACACCATCAAGTCCATATATTACTTTTTCTGCTTCACTAAATCACATAATGATTTGCTGGAAAAGAGCCGATAAGGAATTGGAATTAGCTGGCCATCACTGTGGGTTGCATGAGCAAGCAAGATCAAGTGTGCATTTGTGGAGAACTACACTTTGTGCTTGCACGAAAAGAGACACTGTAATCTACTTCTGATCTTTTAGAGCACTTAAGTTGCCATTAAATTTTAAAATGATGTTTAATTTAGGATGTTGACTATTGACAAAGAAAAAAAACATGCCACTCTACTTAACACACTCCTAACTTGCTTCTGACACTTGTCAATACCTCAATTGCATGTAGTAAAATAAAAAAATACTTTCTCATAAGAAAATGTACTTCAAGTGATGAATGTGTAATGAAATATTTGTTACCACTTTAATACTTATCAATTTTTAATTCAAATCAAAGCTGTTAAGGGCCTGTTTAAAGAAACAGTGCAGCAAGAACTTATCTCTCTAACCCAGAGTTAAAACAGGCTTTTAGAAAGGTACTGAATAATTTCCTTCTAAATATTAACTCAGATCATTGTACCTTGCACAACTGGAAAAGAGACAAACAGATAGAAGACACAATTAAGACACTTCATTGTGAACTCTGTCTTACTTGGGAATTTCTGTTGAACTACTAGATCCTAACAGAATTTAGTTCTGCTAAAATCAATGGTCATTTTACTATCTGCTTCAACGGCAAGGATTTAACTCATGGAATCATATCCAGATGGAACATGGAAGGAGATAATCCCATTGAAGTATTTGCACTCATCAGGCTTTGTACCTAAATTAAGCACTGAATCTATAATAAATAAGCACAAGAGCTTAATGTGAATGAGCCAATGATGCTTGAAATCCTGCATCTTTTGTCTTTTCCTTTTGGTGTTCAAGGACTTCTCTTCTGTAACAAGTAACTGTGGAGGGTTTAGCAATAAACTACAGTTGTGGAACTGTAAAATTTGTTGGAAAGAAGAGGAAGTTTGTTGGAAAGAAAAAACAAACAAACAAACAAACCACCACAGGTTTAATTGGTGCAATATACTGCTGAGAATGTTGAGGAAATGTAGCCATCAAGTTATGTGCAGTGATGACTACCTAGACATTCAAGGAAATATTTTATGGGAGAGGTCAGACCCAGTCCCTAAAAAGCAGATGTGCTGGCCAGCGCTAAGTGTCAGCGCTGCAAGATACACTCACTGCAAGGCAGTGAAAAGGGCGGACAGAAAGGCCTTAAAGAATAAGGAAACCAAGCAGAGGAAGATGGAGTCTACACAGGGAAAATGATCAAGACGGGGCAAATACTTCTAATACAGAACAGACGATGGATGTATGCTCCAATTCTGATTTAAAGGCACAAAAAGTTTCACAAGAAAAAAAGAGAGAATCTGAAATAATTACTCTGTTCTGCAGATGATATCCAAACCTGTATGATCTTGTATTTCATACAAATCAAAGCACATTTATGCAAGTCAGTGTCCTTTACACAGTCTGAGGTGCCTAACTCAAGCAAATGGATTTACATCACTACTACAAAAATTCACATAATTTCCCAGAGAAGCATGGTAATTATCTAGATCATGCTTTTCATTGTCTTTCTGATGAGAATACAAACTCTTACCCTGCAATGTGATTATCTTTCCCAAATCAACCCCTACTCCACAGATATTGCATCACTCCAACTTTTTTCCTCTTTTACTTACTCTGGAATTTAGCATTGCTCAGAGTCCTCTTTCAGTTATTCTACATTTATTGATTATTTTAATACACTGAAATTCTGTACAAAGAGGAGTTTTCATTCTCTCTCCAACCACAAAAGATGACATTCCACTACTGTCTAGCAACTTAATCATTGCATGTTTTGGGTTAAGACAGACTCACAGATGGTAGGTGAAGGAAGGTGTCTGTGTGCTTACGCATATATGCCCTCTTAGTTAGTAAAAAAGAAGATTTAAAAAGCCACAACAAAACCCTTCCCAGATTCTTCCAGCTTCTGTTAGGAATTACTTAAAACTTAAATTATTTTATTTAGTCCACAATTCTGAAGAGTGATAGCTTTGTCTCTCTGCTCACATCCAAAATATCTAGAGTAATGTAGTGGAAGACCACAGTGAGAGACCACTGGAGTAAGACCCTACAAGGGAGGCAGCAAGCTTGAGATGAACATTGAGTCCAAGGTGCACCCATAAAAACACACGCAACTCCTGACAAGACACCTTCACAGCACAAAGTAGCCCAGTTAACAGAGCTGAAGTGAGGTCAGGCCTGGAATTCTAATTTTAATTGTCTTGTTCTAATTTTTTTTACCCTCCTGACTTTTTTCATTGTAAGATCACAAATAATTTGTGTACATATTGGTTCTGAATAAAACATTGAGACATGAGTTTATTGTTTCTTTTAGTTGGAATTTCCTGGAGGAAAAATATTGCCAAAACAATTTAATAGCACATTCACAATTAAAAGTGCATTTTGACCCAAGTGACTATAAATTAACCTGAAAAAAAAAGGGGGAGAAACACAATAATTTCTTCATTTTCCAAACAAAACAGGGAAATAATTGCAACAAAAGAGCATTTCAAACAGTCACTGAACAATACTGTGAAAGCATGTTTGTTAATAAAGGTAAGGACAGTCCTTGGGAGGAAAGAGGAGTTCCACCGCCGGAGGCTGACAGCTATGTCTTTTTAACATTGTGCTGTAAAAAATTAAAATATTTGAACTTCATTAATCTTTGATGTACATTCAACAAAACCAGAACTACCTCACTCAAATCTGAACCATTTCACTTCTCACAAAATTGTGTTTTCAGAAGAGCAAGAAGGTTTCCTGTCAAGGGCCTGAAAGATGTGTTTTAAATTTGTTTCAAGTTGCAGCTTTTCTCAGGAAAATCATATTTAAGACTGTTCATTCTCATGCGTGACAGTGTTGCTCAAGGCTGTTGCCCAGTGTCACAGTACCACTTGCGACAGCCACAGGGAGAAGGAGGAATTTTCACAATAGGAATTGTGCAATCAGATTAGCCAGTCCAAGGAGGATTATAAAGATGTGAAGGATCAATGCTGGCCACGTCAGCTGCCCAGCACGATGCAGGGAGATCATGTAGATGAGGGACGGATACACGAATACAAAGGCCAGACCACATGTTGCTCCAGAGTATCTGAGGAAAGTGGGGAGAGAGGGGAAGAAGAAAAGAAAAAAAAAAAGAATGCTTTGTGTTAACTCTTATTTCTTGTTTGTATTTTCCCCCCTCAAACCAATGAACAGTCTGTCTGAACATGGACTATCTGTTAAACATCAATTTGTGTTCCTTGCTGTCCTTCACCTCCTTCACTGGCACTTAATTATCCCCCCGTGTTGCTCCTGCTCCCCTTTACCTGCACTCTGACATGCGTCTGATGTTTCAGTCACATCCCCAGATGCTTCTGGGGACTGACTCCTATCTTTGACTTGAGGTTTCTACATGTTTGTCAACATGCAACAGAAAAAGACTGGACAATGCATCCTTTGTTTGCGATCCTTTACTGTCAGAACCGCAAATCTCATTGCACACCAGCCACCTGGGGACACATGCTAAAGCATGTAAGCATAGAAATGCTCCTAAATCTGCAACTTTTATTTTAATTTGTTTAATGAGCTTCCAGCAAGCCATCCTCCAGACCTGAAAAGATCAACGTGCCCTCCTGGTAACATGATCAGCCATAGCAAGTGAAACATTTAACTGTTCTTTTCTAACCACTCCCTTGCTTACCAAAACCTTCTAATTATTTCTCCCTACTGGGAGTTTCCAGCTACTAAACTATACTGCAGCCAAATGTGCATTATTAACTAACAACATATTTTATTTCAAGTATTTGAACATTCCTTTTAGACAGAGGAAACAATAATAATACTGAACAATCACCTGCAACACAAAACCAGCAAATGCCTAAGTTAGATGGTATACAGACAATTTATCAGGTGGAAATTCACTGTTCAAAATGTTTGGTCACTATGCACACTATAAACACATTAGCAGAGGTCAGGATCAGTTTGCAAACAGAGACATGTACTGCATGATATTTATTTGGAATTAATGACCACGTCTATTGCTGGAATACAACATTTTTCACTAAAAAGAGAGTTAGAAAAAAAAGGAAATGGAAAAAAACCTCAAAGATCATCCACTGAGCAAAAGTAAGTTATTTTGCTACTCTGGTCAGACCCAAGCCTGTCATTCCGGTTTTCTAATTGCAGATCTCTGTATTTTTAAACACCTCCCTCTCCTGGTTGCTGTAGGAAAAATGCAAACTAGGAATGAATGACAATGACTACAAATATGGTGGTGTCAAATGCAGAAGATGAAACACATTAGATTATTTCCTCTAATCTTTCTCAATTACAGATATCCTAGGTCTCTATTAACATGGTAAATTTAAGGTATCATTTGAAGTACAACTTTTATGTCACTTCTCCCTTTGCAGTTACTTGCTTTCTTTGACTTGTATTACGGACTTTCAAAACAGCTTCAAATGGTCTTAGCACAAAAAAAACCTTGGGAGAAGCCACAAAATAACTGTGAAACTTCTCTACTGACACCATATTCTTTCATACGTATAGTTACAAGGTCCTCAGACACAGCTCCAATAAAACTTGGGGAATCATCCCAATCATCGCAGATACAGAGGCACAATTACAGATAGCTGCTTGTCAAAACTTTAAAAGATCTGTTTGTTTATACATCTAATTCATTATTTACAACTTAAAAAGGTCTAAGCCTCTCTAAAATATAAAGACAGAATTACTTGCACTCATACTATTCCATTTTGACATCAAGAGGCAAACATGCAGCAACACCACAGGCAAGTTCACTGTGCAAGCAACACTCACCTTATGATACCTCCTATATTTGGATAAAATCTTGCCATTGCTACTCCAGCTCCTACAATTGCTACGTTCAGGATGAGCACATGGAAAACACTACAGGAAAGTGAGGGAAGAGTGTTAAAATCTATGCTGTATTTATTACAAAATACCACCATTATCCTTCATTTACGCTAACATTTAACTGGTATATGGATGGTGTTTCCATTTGCACAATTCACTCTATTAAAGCTAGTAAATTTCACAGCAAACATAACATCTACTGAATATTAAGAGTGCCAGACTCTAAATCTAATGTTTTGACTCAAAATGTTCTTAAGAAGTGAGTATGTGTAATTTGGCAGTTCTTCTGAAAAACATTCTATGTGGTACTCAGTACTCAAGTATTTCAGATGGATATTCAAATACCAAAGAAACAATACTGTGTAACTTAATTTCCACAAGAAAGAATTAGCTTGTTCAGAGAATGATCTGAATTGCTCTAAGTGAACTAATGGAAACCAGAAGAAAGGAAAAGATGTATCAAGCAGAAAACATTACATAGAATACTAGGGGGCAAATAACACCTTAAAACTTCAACTCAAATGCATTTTGATAGAGGACAAACATTTAATATATGATTTGTGTACTAATTATGCTGGAATTTTTTTGTTGAATTTGTTTTAACAAATAATTTCCCGTTGCTTTCCTTTTGCATTAAATATGGAAAAAAATGTGGATTTTCTGTTCTGCAAAAGCAGTTTTTAATGCAGCAGACAAACACAGTGTAGTTATGGACAGAGTTGATACTCAGGAGAGTAGCATGTCTTCAGAGAATATGAAATGTTGGCATATTTTAACATATGGTAAAGTCAGGAAATATAATAAAAAATGTGATAATTTGGTCACACAGCTGTTCTATGAATGGAAAAAAGAATTCGCACAGAGGAAACATACATACACTTACAGATCTTGTTTATTCTTCTGAAGGATTTGATTTCTTAAAATAAAGAAAATCTGTAAGCCAATGCTATTTTTTTCTTAACTGTAGAAATTATTGTGTGATCTCATTTAGGTTCCTGCTCCGGCAGGGGGATTGGACTAGTCTTTGGAGGTCCCTTCCAATCCCTGACATTCTGTGATTCTGAGATTATCTGTATTATGGAGGACGTCACTAACTAACAAGCTTTTCAAAACCGACCACTTCCATGGCTGAAAGGCTGGCTGCCAGCAGGAAGAAAGATTAGAAACGTCTTAGAAACGTCAAGTAGTCTCATTAAAGTTTAGAGGAATGGGGGTAATTTAAACACAAAGGAATAATTTAAGGTATGTAAAGTTCGCTCTTAAAAATAGATTTCAAAAAGTCAGAAATAATATCTTTAATTTTGTACATGGCATTTTAACCGTGCTTCAGAGCCTGAAGATAGCACTGGGAATACAGCAGCTGAAACTTTTAACAAAAACATAATTCAGTACAAGCCTAGTAAAACCCCAAGAATAAATATAAAATCCCACGAATCACACTTATTAGGGAAAAACCAAATACTTACTGCTTCTCTAATATTGCTTAGGAAAGCCAATTAACTAAACTGTTCTCAAAAAATTGTTTGCCATTAAAAATTACTTCCTCTTTCCCCACACATACGACATATTGCAAATCTTACTGTCAGACAGCACAATTGAAGCTAGAAGCTTATGAACACAGAAAATGATGACACTTCTTCCATTCTTTTTTTGCTGAGATTAATTTTTTAGCAAGAGGGATTAGAAAGAGTGCAGGCTTGGTAATTCAAAACTTGGGTCAGTTCAGAATATTTTAGCAGAAAATCTGAAAAATGTCTAGAATAAGTGATTTTGTAGTTGAAAGTTGTTGCGTTTTAAAAAATTAATTCTAGCTTCTTATTACTTCAAAAGCAAAGTGGTGCACATGTGTGTTTGGTGCGAAATGAAACATTTTTCAGCTTCTTGGTCTGGGAAAAAATAATTGGGCCGCGGGAGGAATGTGTTTTGGCTCAATTGAAAACAATGGTCTCAAAATGCTGGAGCCTTTAAAAACAATTAAGTACTTGCAGAGTAGAGCTTTGCCGTTTTAATTGTTACAATTAAGCAGGATCCTCAAGAACAATACCAAAATAAAAAAGTCTGAAAATCATTTAAATCCATCTGTTTGAGGGCAAAAGGTTACATTGTATTTCTCCCTGGAACATCCTTTCTCTTTCTTCTACCTCTTTGAAAAAGCCCAAGTTGTAACCATGTTATTGGGTTTTAACCTGGAAAACCTTTCTTTTACCTAGGCAGATATTCATAGTTCATTTTGGCTCTGGGACAGGAAACAGCCTCATGGCTTAATGGAGAGAAAGGTATTATCATTTAGGAAAAAAAAAAACCCAAACAACTATCTTTGCTCTATCAAGTTCTCTCCTGTGGAAGTTTTGGTTACAATGACAGTGCTCACTGAATGACAGTGAGCACATATATCTAATTAACAGCACTCTCAAAGTGAGAATTATATCAAAAACTGTGAAACTGAACCTTGGGGCAGGGGATATTTAAAGAAAGAAACTTATTTGAAATACCCTCAGGTCAGATACAAGGAAATTAGAAGTGCTGTACTCAGCATGGAGTCACAGAGTGAACATGCACAATAAGGGAAACAGGAAAGTAAGGGGAAAAAAGGAAAACAGGATCATTTAAGTAAGAATTTCTGAAAGATTACTATATCTAAAAATGCATTTTCTTCCTGGAAGTCTCACTCAAGTGACATCAGTCAGCAAGACTATGAATCATTGCAGCTAAGAAGCGAGACAGAAGCTAGGTAAAGAGCAGATGACTAAACACGCATGCAAGCAGCATAAATGTATTTCATTGCATCAGAAAACACACATCTGTGGGAGAACTGGCAGGTCTGCTGGGCTACCATGGAGTAAAGGGAGGACAATCTTTAAGGAAAGCCAAGTGATTTCTCTCGATCAGCTTATTTAACCTCTCAGAAAAGGAACGATGTTAAAAAGTTTTAAAAACTGATCATATGACCGTACAAAGCATTTTATGAGTGGCATATAATTAATCAAGAGAATTCTCTGTCACGAATACCACTGTAGCCAAGAGCCAATAACAATAATTTTAAAATTAGTTTTCTGTACCTCTAAGAAGATCCAGAGTCATGTAAGGAACAGCAGATAAACCACATGCCTCTGGTCCTAAGTCACCCATTAAATGACGCCATTGCAAACTTAAAAAGAAAGTCATTTCCCAACACATGACATTTTGGCCTTCCTTTACAACACCAGGGAGAGAAGAAGAGAATGAACAGTTCCTTGGGTTTTGTCCCAGTAGGTCATTTTCTATGCTGTAGTCTGTACACTAGCATACATTTTGCAAAATGAAAGAGGGGAACAGGACGTCTCCGCTTTTGTCTCTAGGTCGTTTGTAAGCAGCACAGAAAGGCTGAAGGCTTTGTGGTGATGCCTGCCACAAGACCACTATGCCCAGCATGTCTACACATGTATTTGTTTTTAAGATGGGCAGACACATGTGACTGATACTTATACATAAGAGGAAGGAGAATCCCCTTTCTTAGAAGCAGGGGGCTTTTGCTCTCCCTCTTACTGCTGGAGGACATAGGATGCTTCTCATTTCCTCTGTGCTTCAGACAAGCAAGCTGTGACTGTTCGGCTGATGTCCGATATGAAACCTCGGTGGAGGAAAAGTTATGTAACATCTGCTTAAGCCTGTAAGTTTGGAGGATGAGCTGCTTCATCACACAAGACTACAGGTTAGTAGGATATACCATGGCTAAGCACAGAAAAACATTTTTAGTAGAAAAATAGGAATGCAAAGTATCTAAAAAGCGTGGAGCAGAAGACAAGGGGATCAGTCTTCAGATAGGAAAAGCTCCTCTGAAGGTGAGTAAATGGTTCCTTATTATAAGCCAGTTATAATCTATGGCCTACCAGCAAAAGCCAGGGTACAAAACAGGATGCTGCTTTTGGTAGAAATTGCATTGTCTTGCATTGTCAAGACTAAGAACTACAAAACAGCAAACTAATACCTTGGTGCTTCATCTTATCCAGTGACAGATAAATAGTAAAGAAAAAGGAGTTAAAGTAAAGAATCAAATTGATCTGGGCAATACAGTCACTGCTAGGAAAAAATAAAATTATCTGTCAGCCCTGTAAGCACGTGTGTGATCAAGCTATTCAATCAACAGCCAGCTTTAAGATGCATCCATCCAGAATTCCAAGTGCTCTAACTAATAACTTAATGGCTATCCCTTAACTCCATGCAAAGCAGCAGCAGGTATCCACATCTGCAAACAATTGCTCATATGAAGAAGCCTGGCTTTTAATACTAGAGAGCCTTCAATTCTTGTGAAACCTGCAGCACCTCCACATGGAGCAACCCAGGTCTTGAAAATGAAGATAGGAAAGTTTACAATGGGGACTTGGACCAAAGGAGGAGGCAGTTGTGGGGGTTTTGTGCGTGTTTTGCTTTTGTTTGTTTCTTTGCTTGTTTTAAATAAATAATTAGACAATTACAGCCAGAAGGTAAATTCATAACATTCTTTCAGCTGCAAAGGACACTTAATATAGGAAGGATGCACCTCTGGAAATAGATGTGATTTAGCACATTGAACCACAGGGTTAAACAAGGCTAGACTGCCAACACAGATACTCAAATGCACAATCAATATGAATTCAGCATGCTACCCAATGTGCTATATGAATGGATGGATGGATATCATCAGTGCACACCCATAAACCTCACTTCCACAACATGAAAGTAAAAATAGGAAAAGGTAGAAAAATCACTTGAATGTACAGAATCAGTAACAAACCCACAATATTTTGAACTGTGGTGGGTTGGTTTTTTTTTTATTTCTTCTAGAAGAACAGCACAGAACCCCACTTTCTCTTCTGCTCTTTTCTTCCTGCTTTACCCTTTTACTTCGTTATTTACATAGAAACTTTCTCCACTCAAGTGACCAGGAATATTCCCCTCCATATATACACCTTATGCACACATCTAAGAGCTCAAGCTTGAGTCTCTGCAGGTCAGTCTTCTTACTGCCCAAGAACCATTAGCCCTGGACACTGAAGATTTTGATAAAAGAAGCCAAGTATTTACAACTACTAGCACAGTGCTCATTTTCTTACACAAAAGCTATGAAACTTTATATTTCCAGGTAGGTTCTTCAGAGTGGATCAATCGGTTCCCCAGTGAGACATCAGTTTCTGTCAGTAAGAGCTACTTATTTATATTTGCAAAATGTTTCCCCACAAAAGGAGCTCTGAGAAAAACCCAGAATACTGCAATTCTTTCTAGAAGAAAAGGCAATATAGGCTCAGCACTACTAAAGGAGCTTTGTCAGCTTTAGCTACTGGCAAGAAGCAGTCATCAAAAGACTTATTTCACAACCAGGTAGTAAATCTTTACTGTCCTCCCAGAGACAGGTCCTGTGGTTGCTACCAGCCTTCAGTTAGTCTCCATTGCACACATAAACTAAGGGCTGACTTTTCTGGTTGTAAATACACAGAAGCCGGAGCTTCGAGTTTAGTTGAGTGATTTTTGTGCTGTATTTGAGATACTCGGAATACTAGAGAGAGAGACACAGCCAGCCAGCCAGCTAGCATGTACTACCTTATCACTATAGGTTGGAGCGATTTCAGAGGTTTCCTAGAAACCATTTTTGACTTCTCAGAAACTTTAAATACTTCCCTTTAAGAAGTCTTTAAGAGAAAAAAAAAAAAGTGAATGAAGCTACCCACAGGACATCCTGGAGGCAAGAACCAAGCAAATGTTTGCACCATCACATTTGTCAGCATGAAGGTTTAAAACAGCAAGCTGGAATTAACCTGAGAAGAGAGTGGTATGAAGCTGTAGGTTCTAGGAGGGGGCATAAGGGAAATG
Organism: Antrostomus carolinensis; assembly: GCF_000700745.2. Taxonomy (NCBI): domain Eukaryota; kingdom Metazoa; phylum Chordata; class Aves; order Caprimulgiformes; family Caprimulgidae; genus Antrostomus; species Antrostomus carolinensis. The sequence goes on from NW_010313641.1 coordinate 30,960, forward strand.
AAAACCATTCTGGTTTGAGAATAACTGGAGGGAGGAGATAGGAAGAGGCACATCCACATAATATAAAGGTCATGGCTATTTCCCAGTGGCTGTGAAATCCATGTTTAGCACTTAAATCAATGGCCTTGTTTCCAACAGTAACTCAGAGCAGTTCCTAAAAATCTCCTCAACACTGAACTGTGTACAATTTAGCATCAAAAAAAGTAGGCACTTATTTCACTGCCTAATTTTAGGCATCAAATTTCTAGACCTTCTCATACCTATTTTAGGACCCAGAAGAAACCTGAAGCTTGGAACGTCTTCCCAGACCTGTATGCTACTGCTGATGCCACAGAGGGAAATACACATTTCTTCCCAGGATATTTTTTTCCTTTCCTCCATCAACAGTAATTCACAATATAAAATAAGAAACTTGGACATAAATACCAACTTCTCAGCTGTGAAAGTCAGACAATACAAATGTCCTAGGTTTTATTTAAAACAAACAAACAAAAAACAAAACTAAAGCTGAAATCTGGATCAGCTCTTCCCTGGAGTTCAGAGAGCACACAAACGCAGGGGTGTGGCTCATTTCTGAAATTAGCATGTGAAAAGCTATTTTTATAAGCAAAGTAGCAGCCTAGATAACACAGCTAACAACTCAGCTATTAGCTCTGTTTAAAAACAGATGGATGATTACTAATTATGCACAATCAAAACACATGTGGCACCCTAAAAGGGTAATATGCAGAGTGTATGTCCTTCACAACTTGAAGACTACTTGACGAAATATTTCTGGGCTGAACAAAATTTTTTTCCCGTACAACTTTTATTTTGCATAACACATAACACCACCAAGGAACTGTGTTGAAATGAAGAGCTAAAACAAAAGAACCCCCCAGTTATGCTCTGCCAAGCTGTAGCAGTTATGATCTGCAGGCAAGAGTTTATTTTGCATGCCTATTCACTTCCCGACTTTACAAACACTGAGAAATTTGCTTCTGAAATGTATCTAATGCAGCAAAGGAAATCCCTGAAAGCCCAGCCAAATTTCTGACAACAGAAGCCCGGTTAAGCAAAGTGTACCAAGCTCTTGTCAAGAAGCAGACTTCTTACCTTGGGTAAGCATTTCCAAAAAACTGTCTTAACAGCTGAACTCGTGCCAGATAGCCCAACAGTGGGTATACAGTCATCATCTGGAACAGGAGGAATATTCTTGCAACAAATGACATGATGTCATCGCTGGGAAAGTTATCTAGAAAATTCTAAACATAGGAATAATGTTACAATTATCAATGGTGGCCTGATTACCTGTATCTGCTGATTTTTAACAGCTGTGTGCTAGAGAGAGATAAAACATGAAATCCCCTCTCCCTCTTTTACAATTGCCTTGCCACCAAATACCAACTGAGTTTTGAATATTACAGGGTTGATGTCAGCTTTCATGTTAGCATTAAAGATGCGGTTATTTTCTAATCTTCTGAACATCCTCAAATAATCAAGGCTGTGGAAGGGCCATCTGATTTTTAGCAACATGCTCCTACTACCTGTCACATCATACCTAGATATTAAAACAGTTACTACATCAGTAAAACTGATGACCCAAATGAAGAAAGGATCATATACTACAAGTGGGAACATCTGAAAAAACAGTGTAAGATTTGAGTATCATGGCTTTGTGTGTACTTGGTATAATGACAGAAAATAAACTGTAAGAAAATAGTTTGTCATCTATTATTTAACTGTGGATTTCACCTCATGAAATTATTTCAAATGGTTAAAAAATCATTTCATGGTTAGACAGTGGTACTAGTTCTAACTTATCTAGGGTCAGAAGAAGCCTTTAAATGCTGCTTTATTACATTTATTGAATAATACTGGTCCTAGTACCGACCC
>NW_010313642.1:0-429 GCF_000700745.2 Antrostomus carolinensis
GAGAGGTGCTGGGAGCAGAAGCTGCCCACTGCCCATAAATAAATGCCCTTAGCTACCTGCAGAGGATTTGTGTATTTAAAACTTCATCCCAGGGCCTCCCTGGGTTTGGTTTGGGCTCTGCTTCCACCTACCCTTCCCATCCCCTTCCGTCTGTCTTTCCCCACATCCCAAATCTAGTCATTCTCCAAGGCTTTTCCAAGCAAAATGTTACTGTTGTGTCTGCCCTTGCAGGAAGGTTTCCAGCACTAGTCCCTTATCTCCCTCCCATGTCAAAGCCAGCTGTAAAAAAAACCCCAAAAAACAAACCCTAAAACCTTTCCAGAGAACAATTCTCCAGTCCAGAAGGAGACTCAATGGTGACACTGGGAGCATTTCAGCTGCTTGGCAACCCAAATAGACTCCATAAGGCAGATGGAGCAGACCAAATTG
>NW_010313643.1:0-864 GCF_000700745.2 Antrostomus carolinensis
GGCCCGCGGCAGCCCCGGTGTCCGCGCCCATCTCCCCGCTCGCCCCACTTCCTCCGTGCCCGGCCGGGAGCCGCGGGGCAGAGCCCGTTCCGCCTGGAAGAGAGCTCCCGTGGAAGCAGCAGCTGCCCCGCAGCACTCACCGGGGAGTTCAGCGTATGTGTGACCCTGTCACACCGCTGGCCGCTCGCATCTTTCCTCCGGTTCCATTCAGATCCGACTTCTTCTGAAATAATCTCCCAGAAATGCGCATTTTCTGTCTCACTGGAACACGCTTTTTGGCATTACAGGCTAAAATGTGGTTGAAACGTTGCTCCAAATATTTACCTGCTCGGTCAAATCACAAGTTGTGGTTTTGCACAAGGTTATTTCACCTCTTTTTGCTCTGGCACCTTCTGGTTTTAACAGAAACTGCGATTAACCTGATTTGCCTCTATAAACATCTTCAGCTTATTCATGCTATTTGTAGCCAAAGTGAGTGAATTTCCTTTCAACCCACCACAGACGGCAGCACCGGCCTCACCCTTACGGTTGGGCCACCCTGTTGCGAAGAATTCCCAATTTCTGGTGATTTTCTCCCATGTTGTTGGAACAGGAAAACACTGAGAAGTTGAAACCATCACCAAGACTTTATAGCAGTGATCTCCCAGCCCACCTGGGAATCCATCCATTGGCCCCTCTCATTGTTACTAATTTATGTGAGATATTAAAATAATAATCCCCATTTATCAGATCACTGCAGGTCAGGATCACGAACCGCAGTGACTTGTAGCAGGACAGGCAGTTTACAGCTGGGTGTGCTGACAGGAGCCAGGGCTGCTGGCTGTTTGCTGGGGCAGGTTCTGCCCTGGCCCGTGCCCTGGTGCT
>NW_010313643.1:905-1441 GCF_000700745.2 Antrostomus carolinensis
CTCAGCCAGGCCGTGGCTGCGCATCGCTCCCGTGCTGGGTCCTGGGGCTGCGCTTCGAGGGAGAGAATTCACCAGTGTCCTCCCCGCGTTCACACCTGGCTCCAAAACCTGCCTGTCCCACCAGTCCCAGCAAGAGGAGTCTTCTTCTCTGGAGACATTCAAGACCCTGCGCATCGCTCCCGTGCTGGGTCCTGGGGCTGCGCTTCGAGGGAGAGAATTCACCAGTGTCCTCCCCGCGTTCACACCTGGCTCCAAAACCTGCCTGTCCCACCAGTCCCAGCAAGAGGAGTCTTCTTCTCTGGAGACATTCAAGACCCGCCTGGACACCTTCCTGTGTGATTCGCTTCCTTCGTGTCATCACCTCCGTTTGCTCCTCCGTTTGTGGTGTCTCGTTGGCTCTCACCCAGCTAAACCAGCCCAGGACACGGACCTGAAAACCCAGAGCACCCGGGAGGGGACATTTTAAATGTTATTTCTCTTTCCTTTCTGCTTTGGAGGGGTATTCACTGGGCAGGGGGGTATCTACTGGGCAGGGG
>NW_010313644.1:0-684 GCF_000700745.2 Antrostomus carolinensis
AGGGGGACGGGGGACACCCAGGGGACAGGGGACACCCAAGGGGACAGGGGACACGTGTGGTGACACCCAAGGGGACGGGGGACAAGTGTGGGGATGGGGACACACAGGGGGACCAGGATGGGACCAGAACAGGGACCAGCACTGGGATGGGACCAGTTTGGGGACCAGGACAGGGACTGGGAGAGGAGCAGTATGGGGACAGGACCAGTCTAGGAACCAGTATGGGACCAGTATGGTGACAGAACCAGTGTGGGGACCAGGACAGGGACCGGGAGAGGAGCAGGATGGTGACAGAACCAGTCTGGGGACCAGTATGGGACCCGTATGGTGACAGGACCAGTCTGGGGACCAGTATGAGACCAGTATGGTGACAGAACCAGTCCGGTGACCAGCACAGGGACAGGACCAGTGTGGGGACCCCGAAGTGACCATCCTGGGGACCCCCTGACCCCCCGGTGCCCCCCGTGTCCGTGTCCCTGCCCCTGTCCCCACCTTGGAGGCGCGGAAGCAGAAGGCGGAGGCGCGGGTGTTGGCGGCGGTGGCCTCCACCATGGCCAGGCCGGTGTCACCGGGCAGCGCCAGGTACCGGCCCGTGGTGACATGGCGCAGGCGGAAGGGCTGTCCCCACTTGAGGTGGCTCCCGCTCCAGCTGTGGGGACACGCGTGTCATCGCTGGGGACACGG
>NW_010313645.1:0-241 GCF_000700745.2 Antrostomus carolinensis
ACTATCCCACTGGCTCCAGCAGCTTCTTACCCGGAGAGGGTTCGGATGGATAAATAATTAAAATCCTATCCCTCGGCTTAGCGAAGAGGAAAGAAAATATTGACTCGGATCCGTCTTCTTTTCCATACATCAGCTGCACCCGGATTCACTCGGGATAGTGCAGGTGAAGAAAAAAAAAAAAAAAAAAGAGAGAGAAGGAGAAAAAGCCCACCCCCCTCCTCCTCCGCCCCCGGCGGCCGCA
>NW_010313645.1:358-710 GCF_000700745.2 Antrostomus carolinensis
CAAACTGGTCTCTTTGCTCCCCCTTTATTCCAGGGTTGGGCGGCTTTGCTTTAGATATCCCCGCTCCTGGCATGAAGGTACTGGGAAATAAAGAAAGTTCTTACCTGCTATTTTCTAAGCTTAATACATCCCATCCGCGTTTTAAGTACATATTTTAAAAAAATAATAATAATTAAAAAAAATAATGATCTGCCAGCATTTCACTTCCTCATATTCAGTCCCACTGAATTTTCAGATGCCCTTTTAGGAATTTTCCTCTATTTATTTACTTAGCAATCCCAGCAGATGGAGGGGGAAAAAAAAAACAACCCACAAACAACACCAAACCAGATATGCTGGAGACAGGCTCGGA
>NW_010313645.1:772-975 GCF_000700745.2 Antrostomus carolinensis
CCAGTGTAACGATGGTGATCACACATGTAGGACTCCTCGGGTGCGGGGTATCCTTTGGTCTCTGGGCTAAACTGGCTACAAGGCATCCAAGGAAGTTTGCGTGAGGATGCTGAGCAAACCCCCTTTTTTTAAAGGGGGAAGAAGAAAAAAAATCAGTCTGGATTTTTCCCCCTCCCTGTGCCACAGTTTCAGTTCACGCCGGA
>NW_010313646.1:0-2761 GCF_000700745.2 Antrostomus carolinensis
GCATGGTTCCACTGTGGGTCAAACCACCACAGGCAGGCAATGTGTTGACCCACCTCAGAACAGATCTGCCCCCTAAAAGGTTTGCATTGAAAAGGATAGAGCATTTTAACACTCCTACTCCCCTCTCTCCACTACTGCCACCACTTTGCTCGACTTTGCTAACTTAACCACCACCTGGAAAAGAAGAAAGTGACGCTGCAATCCAAGGGACTTCTTACTGCTCATTTGTTGCTTTGATATTTTCTTTTCAAAGAAATGGGAGGTCAAAGCCAAAGCATTTCTTCAGTCAATTTTCTTCGAGAATGAGTATTTGGAGTAATTTTCTACAGGTGATAAATTATATCTCTGCAGATTTTCAGAAATTATATCTCTGCAGATTTTCAGATGGTGCAGGTGAGGGTTTTCTTTTGAAATATAACAGTTACCTCTACTGTATATGATGTTTTATCTTCCCAAGCTCTAATTCTCCAGTTTTAGGCCAACTCCTTTTGATGTTTGCAATGGTAAAGTCATAAGTCAAGCATGACACCTCGGCAACAAGAAACCATGTTTTACATAGAGAAGGAGAACAGTAATAACTGCACATGCCTCTTTTTATACTACTAATGATCTGCACGTGGCTCTTCAATCACTGTGGTATAGTATCTCTCTATAAAATGATTAATTCTGTATATGCAAAATGCATTTGAGAAGGAATACTCTTTCTGATGATATAGCTTCATATTTTACTTATGAAACACCAGCCTGAAAGCTGTTTTCAAAGTTACACAAATATTACATCTAATCTACTACACAGACATCTATTTTGGAATCTTGACAACAAGGAACTAACTTTTAATGCTTCCATAATATTTGCAAGTTGGAAAAAAAAGAAAGAAATGTTCTGCGTCAACAGGATCCACCTCTTCATGGAAATTACGTACCAAAAATAAATATGGAATTCCCTCATGCAGCTCTGCTGTTTTCTTCACATTTTCCCATAGACTTCAAAAAAAGACAAGTCTACACATTAATTTTCAAGACACAAAAAATTTATGTTGCAGAAGTAAAAAAAGAAAATGCTATAGATTTCTACCAGTTTTTAAGTTTTCAAATTATCTGCATGAGTTACACACTGCTAAAGCTAGCAAAGAACTTTAGGTGAAATGAAGTTTACAGATATTACCCAGTAACATTAACTGAGAATAGCTGAAAAGAAAACAGACAAGCTTTTGACACAGAAGCCATATTTTTAGGACTGAAATAGAAATAGCAAAGCTGAAGCTAAATGCAGGTCATATTTGAGCTTTTTTTGTCCTTGATTTTCTGCTGATCTTTCTGACAACATTTGCAGTCACACCTCACGGTCCCTCGGATGAAGAAGGCAATTCTCTAGTGCAACAATAACAGAAGCACAAAAGAACATACTGGCTTAACTGCTGGGACTCTTCTACGATTCCAATCACAATTCCAACTTCACAGAAACTAATTTTCACTCATTATTATCAAACATCACTAGGTATGGCAGCTGTCCTCTCCTGTTCCCAAGCGCTGTATGTATAAACTCCTGGTGCCCTCTCTGCACCTTCCACACACACCCCAAAACATCTCCCTCTTCTGCTTGTTCTCTTCTCTGTTCAGGTAGCCCCAGCTCTTCACAGACTTGATCCTAAAAGCAAAAACTCCTGCAGCAAATAAACAGTATTATGGTGGCATAGGAAAGTTGATTAAAAAACATTCAGAATATCAAAGATCAACTTACAGGGCTCTGTTCTAAAACGATGGGATGGATGAAGAGCGTGGGAAAAATGCTTGTGCGTTGGCTGCACCTGCAAAACTCTGCAAGCAGACTTTCATGCTGAGGGTAAACAAGTAGTCAGCCATGCAGCTATTTGCAGAGTGTGCACTTAAAAATGTCCACTTCCATGTATAAATGCTGGACTTGAAAGTCACAACATTTATGCCTCTAAAGTGAAAAACTGAAATTATAAGCCGTAGACTGTCCGTGTGAGACATTCAACACTAGCAGTCCTAGCTCTCATTCCTGTACAATTCGAGCCCCTCTTTATTCATGGCAACCAAGGTCTGACACGGCTACAGTTTAAGGCAGATGGTCTGATGTTACTTTTTAGTTTGTGCTTTATGCATCTGCCTTTCCCGTAGCTGTTTTGTGAGGTTACTGTACAAAATAAACTCCCTCTTGCTTCTTGGGGGAAAGGGAAATCAGTTTTTAAAACAACAACAACAAAAAACACTGTAGGATTTTCTAAATGTGGCCCAGGTAGAGGGTTCCCCCTGTGTGTTGGGTTTGTGTGTGTGTGTGTGGGGAGCTGGTTTTTTTTGGTAATGAGAGAAGAGCGACCTTATGATAGCAGAAAGCTCAGGACCCCCCCAGCCCAGGCTGGGCCAGTGAGCACTAGAGAAACGCCTCTGAGAATCCATAGTTGTGAGGGGAAGGACTGGCCTGAAAAGAAGAAGGTGGAGAGAACCTGGAGGAGAGACGGCTGACCAAACAAAAGATGACCATCAGCCAAAACAAAGGGAGACAGTCCTTCTTCGTTGACAGAAAGAAGAACAAGGACCCACACCCAGTTCAACCACATGGAGTAGAAGACAAAGGAAGTCTCCTGAAGCCCATAGAGATTCAATGGCAGAGCAGAGACCCACGTGTAGGCCATGGAGGACCCCACGCTGGAGCAGAGAAGCTGAGCCTGAGGGCAAGTGTGACTGGAATTGGGACCCCAAGAGTCACTCACTGCCAGAGCAGGGATGGACCCCCCGA
>NW_010313646.1:2838-11635 GCF_000700745.2 Antrostomus carolinensis
TGGAACATCTTGTTCCTGGACTTCCATGCTGGGAAGAGCAGCAGAGGTGAACTGACTGAAACCCCACTCCCTGTCCCCTGTGCTGCTGGGGAGGAAGGTAGAGAAATGGGGAGCAAAGTGATTTGAGCTCGGGAAGAAGGGAGGGGTGGGGGAAGGTGGTGTAAGATGAGGTTGTTTTGATTATTTGCAACAAATTAAATTGATTTTTCTTCCCCAAGTTGAGTCTGTTTTGCCCGTGACCATAACTGGTGAGTGAGCCGTCCCTGTCCTTCATTCCTAATCCCCTGCCCCCTTTGTTGTGACTCCCATCTCATCTCACCAGGTTGGGGGAGTGTATGCAGGACCACATGGTCCCACTGTATATTAAACCACCACACCCTGTTTTCTTATTTTTCTGTCCAAGATCAGTTGTTCCCAACAAGCGTGGTGCCTCCCACCCACAAGCAGTCCACCAGTAGAGGTGTGGAGGTCAGTACCTACAAAAGGCTCTGTCATTGACAAAGCCACTGGCACGATAGGCAAAGAGAAAAGGTGACGTGATCTCATTTAGGTTCCTGCTCCGGCAGGGGGGTTGGGCTAGATGATCTTTCGAAGGCACTTCCAATCCCCAACATTCTGTGATTCTGTGTGTGAATCTGTGACAGTCCAGGAGAAGATAAGGAGAGGGATACAGACATCTGAGTGCTCATTTTTACAGCAAAATATCAAAAAACCAGCAATATTAAAAAAAAAAGAAAAGATGCTGTGTTCTGCTGCAAGCTTAGTGGCTCCTATCTCTGTATTTGTCAGGCCGTTATTTTATATTTGGTTAAGCAAACTTTGTATTTGGTCAAGTAAACTCAGCATACCAAAACATTGCCAAACATGGTATGGTAGTAACAGAACAGTCAAAAGGCATTGTCTGAAGGGAGAAATTTAGATTGATGGGAGGGTACTTGCATATAAAATGTCAATCAATTATGCAACCATCTGCATGACTCAGTAGATGTGAAAAATTATACTCCTGAAGGAATATGCTTAAAAACATACGGAGCAATATTCTTTTCTGTAACCTTCTTGTACTCTGCACTTCCTCTGTCCATTTAACAAACACAAAGGTGCTTCAACATCGTTATGGATTACAAAATATTTCATTAAACCTTAATCTCTCACAGGAAATAACAAGAGTGCAGCCTGTAGCTGTTTCACCCAGGCTTCACTTCCCGCACTGAGCTGATGCCTGCTATCCAGGTATGAAACTCACTGACCCACTAAGCACAGAGCCACAAAAAGACTGAATCGCTTCACAGGACAATCTCATAACAGATTTCCCCCTTTTTTAAAGTCAAGTAATACACAAAAGCTTCAGCCCTCCAGGTAATGGTCAGACACTTATAACTACATGACTGTAAAACAGCGTATGTTACTTACAGGGATGGATTTTCAAAATGGCTCAATATTTAAGGCTTCAAAAGAATTTCACTCCTTTTTAGGCTCATGAGTGAGTTTTCAAGTGCTCAGCACCCAGTGAGAACAAACAGTCCCGTTCATATCACTTGTATAGCAATTGGCTATTTCTCAGAGGACATTATCAAAAGCTGTTCCAGCTTTGTTCTTTTCAACAGCTTTGCTGCCTAATGGCACCAAACATTTCCTGAAAAATAAAGATAGGCTTACTTAGCTTTTCAAAATAATCAGTTTGAAAAACTGGGGCAGAGAACATGTGGAATGTATTAATTTGTCCTGATTTTCAGGAGTAACTGTCAGTTGGTTTGTATGAGACTAGGCTATTCTCTTGCTGTGTAAGCTTTGCATTTCAGGAATTTAGAAACTGGCTGGGGAGGCGGGGGGAATCATTCCTTTTCTTGAGTTCAACATAAAAGGATTGGAGCTCAGAGGTACTTTGCCACTTTGCTTTCTAAAAAATAAACTCTCTAAAATATGAGTACATTTTGATAATTTGTGCAAGTCATAAAAGCAAGTTTACATAGTTCAGTGCTTCCCTCTACAAAAATGATGTTTCTGTTACAATCATAGTTAAGAAACAAGAGCCAAGTATGGTGACTGAAGCATAGTAGATGCTCCAGAAAAGATTGTTCTCTGTTTAATAATCTTCTGAGAAAAACAGGCAAAGCAGAGACTTGACATTGTTTACCACCATTAGTTATGCTGACTGTTCTTCAGTGCATATATGCACGACCACCTTTCTACAGGCAGTGTTATAGAAGCAACAAGTGGTTTAGTAATAAAACTGAATTCAACTTAAACATAAAATCTTATAACTTCTTTCCTCTCATTTTCCTTATTTTGAAAAAGTCTCTTCCCCCCCATCCCGCTATTTTCTACTCAAACCTGAAAAATTGGCCTAATTTAAGTACTGCTTCTTGACTTCTATTTTGGTAAACTTAGCTTTACAAGAATGCCTCGAATAATGCATAGTAAAACCGCAGTTGTGGAACTGAAAGAAAACGGAGGTAATACCAGGGAACCAGCACTGCTTGCAAATCCTTCTTCCCATCCAGGAATTGCTAAAAAGCTACAGAATTTCAGTGGGATCAAGGCGCCGTCAGCTGTCCTAATCCCGTCCTTTGCAAAAATGCTACGCGTTCACTACTGACTCTAACACATTCAGTTCCTTGGTCAGTCATCTCTCCAAGAGATGGTGGAGAAGCATTTTAGTCTTTATAAAACTGCAAGCAATGGTAACAGCTTTGGAATTCCTAAGGGTCAAATTTTAGCTTCAGGTTTTACCTCTGTTAAACTTTTATATTTTCTCACTTTGCCACTTCTTCCCTCTCTTACACCTACTGTCCATGGCAGCTCCTAAGTTGCAGGAAACTCAGTAGAGCTGTGACTTACTCTGATTTTGATGTTCATACATTGCAAATATAATCATGGGTAAACCTGGGCTTCACCCTTAAGACAAGGCAATTCAGTGCAGACAGGAAACGCTAGAGAGTTTAATAAGGTAATATGAGAATATATAAAATATGCAAGTAAAGAGAACAGCAATCAAAGATAAAACAGATGCAGCATGTAGATGTGCACTACCCAGAACTGGCTGAACTTGGTAGATGAATTATTGATGCCTTTAACATCTCTGTTGAATTCACAAGTTCATTTGTTAATGAGTAAGCTGCTAAGTGAAACACTAGAGATGGTACTGAAATCACCCCTTACACCCTGAGGTAAATGGCAGGAAAACCACCGCACTGCAAAAGCATTACCTCACTCATGTTCAGCACAAATCAAAAGCAATTTGCAATCCACTAAGAAAATGTGCTTTAATATTCTGTAAGTTTACAAAAATGCAAAGACTTCACTTCTCCACCATAACATTATAGCCTTGTTTTCTAGCAAACTGCACCCAGATGTTGCTCTTCTGCCATCGTTAATCTCCATGGGAACCTTAGAATTAGTTGGCCTGAAATAGGTTCTGTCATCTCAGATCAACTCAAAAGAAGTCCAGCAAAAGATCTTATATCTCACATTTTTTGGCTGTACTTTTTTACCAGTAAGCATAGCTAAAGAGTTACAATTCCTGCGACCACTATGAAATAGAGCTTTCATTCCTAGCAATCAGAACATACATAAGGTGAACTATTTTTCCAGTTGAAGCTAAGGTACAAAGATTCAAAGATTACCTACTTCTAGAGTAAGATATAGACTTGAAAAAACCCCAAAAGATATGTCTGTATTGAATGTTAGATGATGATCAAAGCTAAGAGACCAGGCTCCTAAAAACCAGCTATACCTCTGCACAGCATTATGCCCTTACAAGAAGGGAGCAAGGCAAAGCAAAAATACCTTTCTAAATGTATTTACTAACATTTACTTTTGAGGCTCATGAGGGAAATGCCCATTTTAAGAGGAGTGCAACCAGATGGGTTGTGTTGGGTTTTTCTTTCTCCTCCTCCATACCAACACAGCCACTCTCTGTGACTAATGTCCCCAGCACAGGGTCAAGGCAGTTACTCAGAGATGTTTTACCCAGCAAACAAGTCCTCTGCAAATGAGTTTTGTGCTGAGTTAAACTGACAGAGACACACAGATACACTAAATGTCAGGAAAACTGTTTTCTTGACAAGAAGCCATGGACACAAATTTTTTCTACAAGGAAAATATACTGCCTGGGTGTATACAAATACATAATATGTTACACATACATATATAAATATTTAGACTTCTTATAGATCAAAATTGAGAAAGTAATCTGAAAAAAGGAGATTTGAGACTTGCATAGTTGCAAGTGTCACACTGCACTAAAACTTGCTTTCTTCTGCTTTCTAATTCAGTCATTGTTATGAATTTCCAGGGATAATTAACATAAACTGGCATATAAATTTTTCTGAGACATGCAAAAAGCAAAGACAGGCAAAAGTAAACAAGGGGAAAAATTTCAAGTAGTATATGAGGATTTGCACTTATTTAATTTATCTTCAGCAGTCCTAAAAGGAGTTACCTCACCTTACAGCTGCAAGTACTTAGACATTTCCAGAAAAACAGAAAAAAACCCAAACCCACCTTACTTCCTTAGGTCTGACCTTCCCAACTTTAACTCCTAAAAGTCATTCTCTGATCACAGTGTAGTTCTGTTCTGGGCAGAAAACTTATTTTGTAGCGTACTTGTCCATTTTCAAACACAAAGAAGTTCCAGGGCTCTCTGTACAGCTGGTTTTTTTTTTTTTTTGATACTATGCTAATATCGTAAAACAGAAAAATCTTAAAAATATCTGAATACCAGATTGTTAACAGGGTCACTAACTTGAGTAACACTGCTGACTGCTAATAACATCCAAGGGACACCGGGGTTTTTTGTTTGATTGCTTGTTTTATCTCAGCAGCATGTAGATGTGCACTATGCAGAACTGGCTGAACTTGGTAGATGACTTCTTGAGACTTTTAACAGCTCTGTTAAACTCTCGAGTTCATTTGTTAATGAGTAAGCTGCTCATTAAGCCCCACAGTATCTATGTAGAGAAGTCCACAGTGATTCATAAGGAGATACATACATGCCCCTGCATGGGAGCTTTGTGGGATTTTATAGGAAATCAATCTGAGAGATCATAAGCCTTTGACTCTATGTCTCTGAATGGCAGGTTAGAGTCTTTGCTAGCACCGCTCTCTGGACAAGCCTCAGTTAATCATCAACAAGCCCTCTGCATGCTTGGTAAGTGTCAGGCCCTTTGCATACCTACTCTTTTATGAGGCAAAGGGAAAAGAGGATGGGAGGTAGACATCTGATTAATAAGATTCTGGACTGGGACCTTCAAAGCCACACACTCTAATTTTGTCCCTTTCTCAACTGACAAGCAGAAATAACAAGGCAGCTGCATGGTAGCACCCCCTATTACTGAAGTGCTGGGGAAAGAGGAGTGAATTAATAAAAAATTATAGACTGAATGATTGCAGTTTTACAAGCATGCATCTTTAGGGGGCATAGCAGGCTCTCACCTTTTTCTCACTGCGGAGGAACCAACTACACTCCTCTGTCTCTGTACTCACAACTGATTACAGAGATAGAATCGACAGGATGGCAACAAACAGAGCTTGTCTAAAGTGGAAAAAAAAAAAAGGAACGTGAATGCTAGACAACAACATCTTTTGCTCCCTCTGGGAGTTCCTTGTAGTCTGGTGTATGCTGTGCCGTACACTCACTAACAATGTAATGTCACCTGTGCAGTTTGGAGTTTTGCCTGGAAAAGAACTGAAGCCACAAAACAATGGATTTGAACTCTGAAAGAAGTATCCATCCAACAACACAATGATCATACAAGGCCTGAACAAAGATTCTGCCACCAGTGGTGGCCATGAGGTAATACCTAGGAGAGTGTACCTGCTCTTTTCTCAGAACATTCTTCAGCAGTTTAGTGCCCAGAAACTTTGAGCCATAAGCAGTATTTTCGTGTTAAACGGTTTTCTCGACAAATTTTCCTTTCATGAGTTTGTATCATGAACTTCTTACATTCATAAGAACAAGTTCTAAATGACATGAAACCAAGCTAACAGTTATATAATCTAATCTGCTAACTGACTAAAATGCCAACCTTGGAACCCAGGCACAGATGTCCAAGGAGAGACAGCAGTGGGTCTGCTGCCTACACCTCTCTCTGTATCTTTTCCTCCAGGCCTCCCTTCATCTTTATGGTAGCCTCAAAACCATGGAACCAGAGCACAACGTGAGAACACAAAACCTCTCAACCAGAAGAATGACTCAGTAAATTAGATTAGAACTAGGGCAATAAATTGCTGCTTGTGGTTTGGTATTTTTTTTTGCCTAATTCTGCAAGTCTGTCCCCACCTTCCTTTTCTCTGGCTCCTATCTCTGAGTCAGAAGTTGTGAAGCCTTAATAACCCTGCTGCTAGCAGGAAGGAGAAATTGCTTGGTTCCTTCTCCCAAAGAGACTTTTATCAAACATTTAGACTTTACCAGCTCAGCAAACAGAATACAAAACACTGCCTGTAGCAGAGAACATCAAGGTATGACGTACTTGGAAAAACAGAAAGAAGAGTAACTCTGGTGTTTTGGTAGGTGTTTGTTTTAGGTTTTTGGGGGTCTTTTGTAGCAACTGATGTTAAATTTCACCAAGGGATTACTCAAGTTTTTGTAACAAACAACATGTCGTGGTTGCTTTTGTTACTCATCCTCACCACAATGAAATGTCTCATTCTGGTTTTCTAACAACTAACTGTAACAAACAGAAGCAATAGGGAGAAAAAATAATAATAATAAAAAAAGACAACCAAACCTCCAAGTATTTGTGAAAGGGACTGAGGATCAGAAGAGGTAACATCTGACAGAAAGGTGACACGGCAAAAGCTCTGGCTGTATCAGCAGCCTGACATTGCTAGGCAACTCACACTGAAGCACCAAGGGTGTATCAAAACAAGGAGTTTGTTAATTGCTGTAAAATCACTGTGTCATTTTTATTATACAAGAAGCACCAGAGACAACAGCAGCTGATTTTTTTTAAATAAACTCTATATTTTTTTAAAAAATGGCTTATTGAATATGAGCTCTAGTTCCCAGTATTTCCAGGAAGCTGCTGTGCTAAATAGATCTCATGCACAGTGCAATCTTCTCTACTTAACTAAAATAAAAGAAAGTTCTCTAATACCTGTTATTTCAAAGACCTCATGTGTGGGTTTTCACTTTCAGGATTGCTGTGAAAAACCTGTTTGACTACGAGGAAGGTTCAAATAGGCTTCCAATAGACACATAAAATATTCGAAGCCAGCAAGACCATCTTAAAGCTTAATTACAGAATGCAAATGCAGTTGATTAAGATGAACCTTCATGGGTCATAGAATTGTGTTAGAGGTTTAGCACTGGACCTTGATTCTGAAGTTTGTTCTGGTTTTAAATGAATACTTATTTATACCTCTTAAAAGAGGATCTTCATTTAAAATTAAGTCCAAACGTACCCTAATCACTTTTGGTATTTTGAATTTTAAATAACTGGAGACACATTTTCATTTCTGATATACACACACACACATACACGTGCATCCATATGCATCAAACAACCACTGCAGCTCAGTCACAATACAAATGCTTTGTGAACTCCAGGACAGTCTGGATATTGTTGTTCCACCATAGCCAAATACTTCATTATCCACTTGATTTCTGAACAGCATGTATTCTCTTTGGCCTCTTATGAATGCCAAAAGAGACTTCTGTTGCTGTTTGTCAGTTGCCATGCTATTGTCAATTATTTCACCCCTTGGGAAAACAACATCCACCCACAATTTCTCAAGTTTGTATTAGTAAGCTCTGCCCTAGCTGTATTTCCATGAAAATGGTAATATTTTTCAACTGTTCTAGTAACTAATTTAAGCTTTAATAGTAACAAACAGATTCAGTGTAGGCATTATCAGTGATATTTGAATCACATGCAATGGAAAAGGAGAAAATCAAACCAGAGCAATACTCTGATATACCCACGGAGAATACGGAGTCGGAAACAGGAGATGAGAGAATGCTGAGTTGTTTGGCCTGGAGATGAACCTGTTTTATGAGTGAAAGAGGCAATTCCAGGTAATGCCCGTACCAGGCAGTACTCTCTCTTCCCTCACTGCTGGGTATGTGTAAACTTTGTGGCACAGTATTGATTGTAGAGAAAAAAACTGAAACATTCTCTATTGCCCACTATGAGATCCACTTGGGTGATCCAGAGCCCCTGGGTGACACTGGTCCAGCCGATGAGAGTATTTAAGCAGACTGGTCACTTTATAGTGAATGTTATGCAGTTTATCACTGAACCTCATGCTAATTTCTCCAGGAAGAATTAAAAGATGGGCTTCCATAACACAGACATATGCATTAAGGAGCAAGACATTGTCTATGGTCTCCAATTAATCTATTAAATCCTCCTGGAGAAATTAGGATGAGGTTCAGTGATAAACTGCATAACATTCACTATGAGGAGTAGTTACTTTCCCTTTGGGCTTGAAATATGGGATTTTCTAGATGGAAAAACAAACCAACTTCTGAATACAGGCCGCTGTCCCAATATTTTTTATTAGTCTGCAGACTTTGCACCTCAGCAGTTTCATCTGTTGCCAGTGTTGCATGACACTCATCCATGGCAACAGAGTTCAAAATTCAACCATAAAGATGTCTCCCATTTAATGAGAGCAAGAAGTAGATGGAACATTCAGCTGATTTTCTTGCTGGCTTGGTTTTGCCATGACAATTACTGAGGTTATGTGTTGGTTTGTGTGTGTGTGGGAGGGGGGGGCAGTTCTTGGTAGTGGGGGAAGGGGCCACCTTGTGAAAAGCTTCGAAAAAGCTCCCCTGGTTCCAAGGCGGAGACCC